>NC_134405.1:27536066-27683566 GCF_038048845.1 Mixophyes fleayi | reverse complement strand
GATAGAAAGCTCCCTTCAACTCATGCCAATCACAATCCTGGCGGGGGAAGCAGATGTTGGTGGGCACAAGCTTGTTCAGAGCCATTAAGACAACAGTCAAATGTCTACAAAATGTGGCCTGGGTGAGGCCTACTACTTGGGCACATACAGCCTGAAAAGATCTGGTTGCAAAAAATGGAGTGCACACAATAGTTTCTGCATGGCTGTTATAGGCTGAGTGTGAGTGGTTATTGGCTGTAAATTTGCTTCTATCTGGTCATTGAGGTGCATGATATTAGCTTTGTTTAGGCAAAACATTTGGATTATCTCCTGTTCTGCCAGTGACTCCAAATGCAGACGTGCCCGAAAAGAACGTTTTTTTTTCGGCGGACCCCACTTCCTAGGGAATCCACCCAGCGCTGAACAGCCTGGGGTTGGTTTGTCATTATGGCAAGGGGACCCCTGCTGCGTGTCCCCCTGCTATAGTGCCACCCAGTGCCGTAACTAGACATTTTAGTGCCCTGGGCGAGACAGGGCACCGGCGCCCCCCATCTAAGTGGGAGTGACATTTGTCAAGTGGGTGTGGCCAACCTAATGTGGGGGTGTGGCTAGCACTTTACTGAAAAAATTCTGTTACACATTTGCAAATGCATGATAAGCCAAATGCATGATTATATAGATATAGAGAGAGAGATATCTATAACTATATCTATAGTTCTGATGCATATGGCTTCTCATACATTTGCTATTATGTGTATTATAAAATAGAAATTATTAAACTTATAGTTGAGAAATAGAGAGAGATTAAGTAAAATAAGGTGCTAGTGAGATCAGTGGGAGTAGAGGTGGGTCGGAAGGGAAGTGGTGTATAAGTGGGCTGGAATAGGAGGTTGGATATGGATTAGGTAGGTGGAAGGAATGAGTGAGATTGGTAGTGGAATGGAATAGAATTGAGAATTATGCTCTTATAAGAGCAGTTTGTTGTGAAAAATACTTTGTCTAGCAGTGGTCGTCAGCGGTGATCGGCGCTGTAGTTGCAGCCGAGCGGCTTCCTGCTTTAGCATTTGTAATGCAAGTTTGCATTCCAAATACTAAACTTCCTATCAGTGGAACGCACATGCGTTCCACTGCTTCCGATGACGGGAATAGTTTGTTTCTCTTGGGGGAAGCTCAAGCTAGCAGGCAGATGGATGTATGAGCGCTGTGTGTAAGGATTGATCCAGGGCGCAGGTAGCGAGCGGCTAATGCGCCCACTTGGGCTTACGCCCTGGGCGACAGCACCACCCGCACCTGCCTAGTTATGTCTCTGTGCCCCATAATGTGTCAATGCAAAATCACACACTGCTAAAATGTGAATGAATAACACATTTACCATTCTCTTCTAATGTTGGTTTTAACTCTGGTGACATGACCAGTTAAAATCATTTTTTTTAAAATATAAATAAAAGCTATTATTTTAAACAAATTGTACTTTGTCTCATAGGGATCTGTCTGCAGTGGTAGCTAGGTGCATATTATATTACTAATATTATTATTATTGTATTTTATTCATAAAGCGCCACAAAGGGTCTTCAGCGTCATACAGAGAGCATACAGTAAAATATAGTCAAAACAGTACTATAGACAGCAACAAGAAGTTGAACATGAGACATAATGTAGGGAGGACTCTGCCTCTGAGAGCTTAAATTGGAGATAATTCTAAATATTGGTATGAACAATATGGTTTTTTAAATCAGTAAACAGAAAACCCACTTTGAACATAAACTGTCCACAGACAGCGCAGGTCACATCTTACTACCATTTTTACAATAAGTATAAAAGAACCTTAAATGGTTATTATTCAATGATGAATATCAAGAGGGATGGGGCTCAGGTTCTCACAGCAGTCCGCTGGCTTTTGCATTTAATATCAGTAGTGTAAAAACGTAAATAATTTTGTGTGCAAAAAAATAATTTATGCTGTGTGCGGCTGCTGACATTGCACATTACCTAGTTTAAAGTTTACAATGACCATGTACTTTATAGTACATGGTCACTGTATAGGTTATCACATTTACAGTATACACAGTTATACTAGATATGACTGAGTTTTGGGATGAACCATTTTGTGGTACTAACTTCTCTAGCAGTGTTGTTCAGCGGTGATCGGCGCTGTAGCTGCGGCCGAGCGGCTTCCTGCTTTGGCATTTGGAACACAACTTCCTGTCAATGGAACGCATGTGCGTTCCACTGACAGGTAGTGAGGCATTTGGAATGCAAACTTGCGTTCCAAATGCCAAAGCAGGAAGCTGCTCGGCCGCAGCTACAGCGTCCGATGCCAGGAATAGGTTGTTTCTCGGCAGGCAGATGGATGTAAGAGCGTTGTGTGCGGTGATTGAGCCTGGGCACAGAGGCAGGTAGCGGGCGGCTAATGCGCCCCCTTGGGCTTGCGCCCTGGGCGACGGCACCGCCCGCACCTGCCTCGTTACGGCTCTGGTGCCACCCACCCCAGGTTGGTTTGCCTAGTGCTGGTTAAGTGAAAATCAGGGGGGACCCCATGCAAATTTTTTCCCCGGTGTTTATATAACCAGCAGTAGGCTGGCAGCACTAGGGATAATAGTGCTCGGGGACCTCCGGCTGTATAAGCAGACAGCAGTGCTGTAACTAGACATTTCAGTGCCCTGGGCGAGACAGGGCACCAGCACCCCCCATCAAAGTGGGAGTGGCATTTGCCAAGTGGTGTGGCCAACCTTATGTGGGGTGGGGGTGAGGCTAGCACTTTACAGAAAGAATTCTGTTACACATATTTGCAAATGCATGATACATATATATATATATATATATTTTTTTTAAGGGCACAGTCTGTGCCCTTATATTAAGGTTACATCTAAAAAACATCTTTTTTCCATAGGGAATTTGTGAGAGGGGGGGCATGGTGTTTGAGGGTCTACATTTTAAAATGTATTAAAGCTATTAAGCTGAAATTTGGCATGCGAATGGAGAAGTGTCCACAGGTGCCGCATGTGAAATTTCAGAAAAAAAGAATAAAAAATGACAATTTAGGAACAATCTAAAGTTCAAAATCTGTCCGTTTTTTTCCCACTTCCTGTTACGCAAAAGTGGCCGTTTTTCTGGGGGAGCGTAACTCAGTGTACAGGGCGTTTAAAGACATGCGGTAAGTTTTGTTCGAAAGCTATTAGGGCTGAGGAGTGCCTTTGAGGGTTCACAAGCTTGAGAAAGTTACAGTTTTTTTACAATTTGGTAAAACACCCAGGCCTTAAACTACGATAAAGCTAAACTAAGAAAATGTAATAGTACTGCATGTGTGTATTCCAGTGAACACACAAATCTGTGAATTAGCAGATCCACCATTTTGTGAGTGACAGCAATCTCACTAGCAATCTCACTACATGATAGTGCTGAATCTGCAGCTCACCACAGGATGTGATGACATACCATGTCTGTATTGCTCAAGGAACACGTCCATTAAGGCTTCTGCCTTAATCGTCGTAATTTCATTGCTTTTTGGAGTTTGAGTGGAAGAGTTTCAATAGTTTTCTTACAGTTTAGATGGTGTGTAAGGAACCTTAATCGGACATGTTAAACCGTAAGGTTTCTTGTCTTTGGAATATATATATATTATAAGGGCACAGTCGTGCCCTTATATTAAGGTTGCATCGAAAAAACAACATTCTGCCATTGGAAATCTGTGAGGGGTGGGCATGGTGTTTGAGGGTCTACATTTTAAAATGTATTAAAGCTATTAAGCTGAAATTTGGCATGCGAATGGAGAACTGTCCACAGGTGCTGCATGCCCAATTTCAGAAAAAAAGAATAAAAAATTACAAATTAGGAATAATCTAAATTATTTTTTTTCCACTTCCTGTTTTGCAAAAGTTGCCGTTTTTCTGGGTTTTGTGGGAGAGCGTAACTCGGTGTACAGGAGGTTTAGCGACATGGGTGTTTTTTTTGTTAGAAAGCTATTAGGGCTGAGGAGGGTTTAAAACTTTGAGAAATTTACAGTTTTTTTACAATTTGGTAAAATATGCCCCATTTTAAAGATAGGGGATTTCATAATGTTGCGCATGTCAGATAGAGGTGTCTGCTGGGTGTACTCACACTGGCTTCAGTTGCGAGTGCAAATATGGCTGACTGACTCTCACGCTAAGAAATTTCATTTTGTGAGCAGGAGAAAGTAGACATAGTTGCCTGGTTTGTGTTTTGGAAGTGAGAGGGGGCACCCTGTAGTGTTATTGGACCTGGCACCGCTCTTATTTCACAGTTTGGTGCCAGAAGGGCTGTGTGACAGAGTCCGTTTATTAAACTTCCCGCCCCTCAGTGACGTCACTTAATGTATTCACTGCACTGAGCTGGAGGGCGGGAAATTTAAAAGTGCTCTGAGGTTTCTGCACTGATCACTGTTATCGCTCCCTCTCCTCCTCCTGCTGTCACCCTCTCCTCCTCCCAGGGACCTCACTCAATTAGCAGAGAGGCATCATTTGAAGGAGGTAGTGGAATCGGTAAAAGGCAACACTGTCCTGTCTTCTAAGTTGATATCCGTGGCTTTGCCTCCAGGGTTTTACATTAGGAGCTCGTTGTATAATGAACTGTTATACAGGAGGATCATTTATAACTGGTGTTTATATATCTGTGCTTTAACTCAAACACCGCTGTTTGACATCCCCACAACTCTATCAATTTGATGCTGGGAGGGGGTTGCCGACAGCCGTAGGGGTATTTTTTTTTTATTATGGAAAGCAGAACAATTGAAGTTCACAGCCCTCCTTTGACATGAAATGGAGCCGACTGGTTACCTCTTAGCAGAGCAGATACACACACATGTGAGCAGGGAGATCGAGAGGGAGGGGAGGGGAGGGGGACTCAGGAGATGAGCAGGAAGGCTTGTAAGTGCTGTGCATAAAATAAGGCAATAGCAGTGACCTTAGACGCTGTCTGCTGTTTAACACAAGGATGGGGGAGGAGGGCTGCAATTCAGTAAGGAGGATGAAGTTACTACAGAGTATCTTCCCTGTCTGGCTGCTGCAGAGCAAGCTGGGATCTGCTTGCTGGTTCCTGGTGAGTCACGAGTGGGAGTCGGACTTGTTAGTTTTCTCACTACCACGGCATAAAACACATTGGGGTGTTTAAGTCAGGTTAATATATGTATATATATATATATATATAAACACAACAATTGATATACTCTGGCGCTATTTACCACATCGGTATGTATTAAAAAATATATGAAAAATATAAAAAAATTCACAACACTGTATAATATCAGGTGTAATATTCGATAGTCCACAATCATTTCACTCATGTGTGAGTGGCAGCCACGTGTAAGCCTGTATCCAGATGGTCAATCCAGAAGAAAATAGTCACTAGAACAAAGCACAGGCAGGGGCGCCTCATAGTGTAATACCAGGATAATAAAGGACAGAATGTGTATATATATGCGTACCGTCAGGTAAAGATGTATGATCTAGAATCGAGTGGATCCTCTTTGAGAACTGTAACTCTGGATCTCAACTCAGGAACAATCGAGGAGTGTGGAAAAAGGCAAACATAGCATAATATTGTAATGCAAAGAATAATGCACCACGTGAAACTTGAAACACCACAGGATATTCAAAGGGTGTAAAGTTCAAAATTCACCAGGGTATATGTATAATATCTAGCCCAGAGAAACCACACACCACTTTTATTATATTTCACAAGACATGCAATGCACAGGCGACCGCATCACATGACACGCCCCCCCGGGCTGAACTTTGCCAGCCCGCGCCTGCTGGCAAATGTTCTGTGAATTCATTACCACAAATAAGCTAATGCAATTGCTGTTCTATATGTTCTGTGATAAGAAAGCAGTTTGTTAACATGGATAACTGACAGCTTGCAGAGGTTTAAAACGACTTGAAAGCAATCAAACTTTAAATCCTCTTATTACACTGTGTGCACAGAGCTTGGAAATAGGAGTTTTTTTCTTTAGTTTTTTTTTTTACAAGAAATAGGAGGTGAAATGGAGGTTTAGGTATTGGAATAATTTTGCTTTCCTTGCAGGAAACGCAACGATCTTGGCATGAAGTGTAGCAGCCATGCTGTGTTCACATATCAGGCAAGCAGGGGGCAACAACAACAAACAAAGATATTTCAATTGGAAGCTACCTTCCGGGGCCATACCTACACACAGGGCCGCCATCAAAGGGGTACAGGGGGTACCCTTGTACCGGGCCCGGGCTCACCAGGGGGTCCGGCGGCACACTCTTACCCATACTTACCTACTTTCTTCAGCTCTCTTCCGGGAGCCAGCCAGTGGAGGGGGGCGTGAGGGGGCGGGGCGGCCAAAATCGCGTCATTTCGGCCCCGCCCCCTGTGACGTCATGACGCAAATTGCGTCATTTAACAGCGGGGGGCGGGGCTAAACGCCGCGATTCATCGGGAATCGCGGCGTTTGGGATCTAATTCTGCCCACTTCACTAGGAAGTGGGCACTTCCTAGTGAAGTGGGCAGAATTCGGGAGATTGCCACACTCGCCCGGGAGTCCGGGAGACTCTCGCAAAATGCGGGAGTCTCCCGGACATTCCGGGAGAGTTGGCAAGTATGCTCTTACCAGGGGGCCTGCTATCAGCGAAGACGCCGGGACTGAAGGACAGCGGGCAGAGCCGTGACTGTACTTTCAGCCTTAACTTCCGCAGTGGAACACATATGCGTTTCACTGCGAAAGTTAACGGTAAGAAAACTGTGACCTTTATAGAGTTTCTATTTGCTGCACTTTAATGGGAACCTTACAAAATGCCAGTAGAGACCGCAGAGCAAGGACAAGCTGGGACTCAAACAAATTAAAGTTTAATACAGCTGGCGGAAGGAGGATGATTGTTGTGTATCTCAGTACACATTGTCTGTTGTTATATTACTTTTCTATCACAAGCCTGACATTCTGAATGCTTAGGATGTATGGTTGGCCTTTTCCCCCTACAAATTTAACCTTAGAGTCATCTAATTGTGGGCTCTGAATGACCCAAGCTAAACTTGGAAGTATTGGAAGAAAAATGGGTGGCACTGTTTGCTTTCTATATACTCTACAAAAGGTGCTATATTTTTATGGCATGTGCTGTTCAGGATGAATTAACGATTTTTAACCAGTGACTGTCTAGCAGTTATAAGCCAGTGTTCAGTAAATCCCATATTGTGCAGGTAACCAGCTGCATGGCAAATGATTTGCCCTATATGGATACAAACAAAAATCAGTTGTCGGTGATTATCCTTATTATTGCAAATCTGCCCGCAGTCCTTTATTCCCTGAAGTCTCTCTCTCCCTCTACCCTAATACTAATGTGTGTGTATATATATATCTATAATATAAATTCTTAGTGGCGTGTGTTAGTCTGTCTGTGTGTGTGTGGAAAAAATAAAACCAAGCTGCAGCGCCACCTGCTGGGCGGAGTTATACACTGACCTACTAAATTCTTAGTGTGTGTGGAAAAAAAAATCAGAAAGGGCTGAAATTTGGTATACTAAGATGTTTTTAATTTGTTAATTTAATTTTTTAATTGTTAAAAGTGTTTATAAAGATTTTAAAAAAATATATATATATTTCTCGAATGAGAAGTGACAGTTGGTAGTGGTTGGTGGTTGCCGGGGGTGACAGTGGGGAGTGGTTGGTGGTTGCCGGGGGTGACAGTGGGGAGTGGTTGGTGGTTGCCGGGGGTGACAGTGGGGAGTGGTTGGTGGTTGCCGGGGGTGACAGTGGGGAGTGGTTGGTGGTTGCCGGGGGTGACAGTGGGGAGTGGTTGGTGGTTGCCGGGGGTGACAGTGGGGAGTGGTTGGTGGTTGCCGGGGGTGACAGTGGGGAGTGGTTGGTGGTTGAGGCCTGGGCTATGGCCCAAATGCATGACAAGAACCTTTTTAACACCTTAAGTAGCTTGATTTGACTAGAATGCATGAGTATCATGCACGGGTTAACTTGTATATATATATATATGTATGTGTGTAAAAAGTGATAGATATATATATATATATATATATTAGGGCCCCCCTTAACTTACCTTTCAATCGCCTAAGTCTGACCCCCTTCATGGAAGAGAGGACCAGGGAGGGAGCCGGATCGTGACCACAAAAGGTAAGGTTTTCTTTTTCCGTTTTTTTTCTACTGGATTTTTTTTTTCATTGCCTTGGGCCCCACAATTTCTGATGGCGGCCCTGCCTACACACCCCATCCTTTACAAAGTATCATCTCAGCAGGAATGTTTAACTGTGGAATTTTTAAGAGCAGGGTCATTTCAAATTTCAGCTATAACATATATGTAAGAAAAAAAAAATTGATATGGTATCTCCTAATCTTGTTCACTGTTGCCCCCCCTCATAACAATTTGCCATCATTTGTATATACAACAATATATATATATATATATATATATATATATATACACACAGACACACAAACACACACCTCCTCCCACTGTCATCTGCTCCCCCTCTCCTCCTCCCGCTGTCATCTGCTCCCCCTCTCCTCCCGCTGTCATCTGCTCCCCCTCTCCTCCCGCTGTCATCTGCTCCCCCTCCCCTTCTCCCGCTGTAATACGCTCCCTCTACTCCCGCTGTCATACGCTCCCCCTCCTCCCGCTGTCATCCGCTCCCCCTCCTCCCGCTGTCATTAACTCCCCCTCCTCCCGCTGTCATCCGCTCCTCCTCCTCCTGCTGTCATCCACTCACCCTCATTTCTTTACCATACAAATTGGCACTGCTCGCTGTTTATCTACGTTGAAATGCGGTGTGCCATTCATTTATATTAGCAATAATCCAGGGTATCAGTTCACTGACACAAGCAATGTGCACAATTCATCACATACACTAGCAGTATGACACTACAACCAATTTAGTTTAACTAGCGATGTGCCATAATGCCCAGTTCTCTTATAGTAGCAGAGTGCCACTCTGTCAAATTCACTTACACTGACATTGTGTCTCTGGACCAATCCAATACCCACAGGTGCCAGTGTTTCCAACCCGTTACTCAACCATATATTGCTACAGAATTTGTATAAATGTGTCACTACACATACACCATTGTCTTTCCACAATTTCTTATGTCATTTCCCCCAAAAATTCACTGATAAATGGCCATAGATAAATCTACTTCTGCATGTCTCGCACATAATTACTATATTGTCCTTTACTAATTGCACAATACTAAACAGCCACTGCATGCCAGAACATACATACTTGCTGCACCCCGCCACTGCCTGCCAGCTCATACATAAATACTGCACCCCACCACTACCTGCCAGCTCATACATACATATATTTTGTACCCCACCACTGCCTACCAGAGCATACATGCTGCACCCCATCACTGCCTGCCAGAACAAACATACATACATACATACATACATACATACACACTGCACCCCACCACTGCCTACCAGAACATACACACTGCACCCCACCACTGCCTACCAGAACAAACATACATGCATGAATGTTGCATCCCATCACTGCTTGCTAGAATATACATCCATGCATGTTGCATCCCATCACTGCCTGCTAGAATATACATACATACATACATACATACATATATACAAACATACACAGGCCTGGCCAACCCATGGTTCTCCAGGTGATTGGTAAGCAAATATCCAGCCGATTGGTGGCAGGGCAGGCTGAGTCTTGTAGATTCACAACACCTGGAGAGCCACGGGTTAGCCTGGTGTAGCACATACGATATGGTTCTGGGCATACAGACTAGAATGTGAGAGAAAAGCTTGTGGGCATATGGGATGGCACATGGCAGAAAACTTGTTGGGTATATTTAGTAACATGTAAAGAAAAACTGGTAAGAATGGGGTGCCATGTGAGAGAGACTGGTACATAGAAGGTGACGTGTTAAAAAAAGCTGGTGCAGTTGGCGGTGACATGTGGGGTATGTGGGAGAGAGACATGCCCTGGAAATAGAGGGTGCTAGGTTTAGGGAAAATTAGAGGAAAAATTAGTTTACTAATGGAAAGGTGGGATAGCCATCCAACAGATGTGGTTAAGGTTAGTACAGGGTCGAACTGGGCCACCGGGGGACCGGACTTTCCCCCGTTAGGTCCCGACCATAACTGCTCCCCTCTTTGTTGTTGGGGGAAGCGGTAAAGTAAAAAAAAAAAAAAGAATGCTCACTTGACCGTGGCGCTCACCGACTCCTCTCTGCTCCATAATGTGTGTGTGATGGCAGAGTGGGCTTGTGACAATGTAATGTGTGTGTGTGTGGTAGATGGTGGCTAAATAATGGGTGCTATTTTGTTTGTAGGATGAAGGTGGAGCAATTTAATTTTATAGTGGGGACTATTTAAGATGGGGTGGTTTGGGGGCTATTAATTGAATGTGGGGCTGAGTTTGAGGAGCATGAGGTCTATTTATTAAATGTGAATATGAATTATTTAATGGCAGTGACGGTTGCTGGAAATAGGTATATTTATTATATGTAAATGTGATTAATTTATTGCAGGGGCTGTCTGGAGGAAGGGAAATAGGTTTATTAAATGGGAATACTATTACTTTTATGTTGGGGCTAGAGGAAGTCCTAAGTATTAATTGTGGGTCCTATTGATTTAATGCCGGGGCTGGTTGGAATTTTCTAAATGTACCCATTATTTTTTCCAAATAGGGCCCCAGCATTCCAGGATCCAGACAAGCCGAAACTAAAGAAACCAGCAGCCACAGATGGTAAAAGTGACAAGAACAGGTAGGACAGTCTGTCAAATGTTCTGAGTCTAGTGCAGGCTTGGCTAACCTGTGGCACTCCAGGTGTTGTGAATCTACAAGTCCCAGCATACCCTTCCAGCAATAAGCTGCTATATATTGGCAAAGCATGCTGGGGCCTGTAGTTTCACAAGACCTGGAATGCCACAGGTTAGCCAAGCCTGGTCTAGTGGGACAATCCCGATTTTTGGAGACTGTTTTGCTCAATCTAAAGGGCAGGTCAAGACTGTGTACTCTTTATATACACACACTGCATTCTTTATATACTACACTATGGTGCTATCTGTCCTATGTGGATTGACCACTCCCCCTCTAGTGTCTGGTCTCGCCTCTATGTTGGCTGGCCACACCCCCTCTGGTGGGCCACTAGCATTGCAGTTCCCCGGTGGTCCCTTCATGCCTCAGTCCTACACTGGGTTAGTATAGTAGAGTAATTTAAACACCCTTGCTTATTAGGGATTACAAATATACTGGAAACTAAATGGGCCAAGTGATTCTTATCTGCCGTTAAATTTTGTGTTCATGTTTCTGAATTTGATATCATAAATATTTTAACTTTACAAAAAGCTGTGAAATTCCATAGACAAAAAACCTTACGGTTTAACATGTCCGATTAAGGTTCCTTACACACCATCTAAAACATAAAAAAAACTATTGAAACTCTTTCACTCAAACTCCAAAAAGCAATGAAATTACAACTATTAAGGCAGAAGATTTAATGGACGTTTTCCTTGCACAATACAGACATGGTACATGGTGCCATCACATCCTGCGGTTAGCTGCAGATTCAGCACTATCATGTAGTGAGATTGCTGTCATTCACAAAATGGTGGATCTGCTAATTCACAGATTTGTGTGTTCACTGGAATACACACATACAGTACTATTACATTTTCTTAGTGTAGCTTTATCGTAGTTTAGGGCCTGGGTGTCTTAGAAAGAGACAGTAAAGCAACTTAATAAAAAAGTAAAACTACAAAATCCCTACAGAGCATTTCTCTCTCCAAAACTGTGCCGGCTCATAAAAGATACCTGCAGAACCAAACAGTATCTGCTCCAAAAAGATCCCTGCAGAGCATCCCTCTACCGAAAACATTCCCCGCAAAGCATCTTTCCACTCAACATACTACCCCCTCCTGAGAGATCCCTGCAGAGCATTCCTCCCACCAACACTATACTTGCTCCCAGCAGAATATCCCTCCTCCCGAAACACAATAGTTGCTCCTGACGTACCCCTGCAGAACATCCCTCCCTCTCAGACTGTGCCTACACCAAGATAATACATGCAGAACATAGCTCATCACCAAACAGTTGATCTGCTCTAGAAAGATCCCTGCAGAGCAACCCTCCACTCAAAACACTCCCTGCAGCTGACAGACCCCTACAGAACATCCCTCCACTCAAGATACTACCCCCTCCTGACAGATCCTTGTAGAGCATTCATCTCTCCAATATTGTGCCTGCTCCTAAAATATACCTGCAATACATGCCTCCTCACCAAATATGGTTCCTGTGACTGATAGATTCCTGCAGAGAATCTCTCTATGTGTTTGGATTACACTATTGTGCAGTTTGCTAAAATATTTCCCAATAAAGTCTTGTTGGCATTATGTATCCTTAAAAGTTAGCTTAGGGCTTGTAAAAGAATGGAATGGCAAACATTGCACACTGAAAACCAAACTAAGCAGAGGCTTATACACCAATTTAATGTAATTTAACTCTATTGTTATTTTGAAGCTCTACTTTTTTATGAAGTTGCTTTACTGTCTCTTTCTAAGACACCCAGGCCCTAAACTACGATAAAGCTAAACTAAGAAAATGTAATAGTACTCTATGTGTGTATTCCAGTGAACTCACAAATCTGTGAATTAGCAGATCCACCATTTTGTGAGTGACAGCAATCTCACTACATGATAGTGCTGAATCTGCAGCTAACCGCAGGATGTGATGGCATACCATGGGGTAAATGTATCAATGTCCGGATTCTTCAACTCCGACGAGATCGGTGTCTTCAGCGCTTAAATTTAAAGCGGCGCTGCCTTGTAAAGGGAAGTTTCCCTTTACAAGGCAGAGCCGCTTTAAATTTAAGATTTAAGCGCTGAAGACGCCGATCTCGCCGGAGTTGAAGAATCCGGACATTGATACATTTACCCCCATGTCTGTATTGCTCAAGGAACACATCCATTAAGGCTTCTGCCTTAATCATCGTAATTTCATTGCTTTTTGGAGTTTGTGTGAAAGAATTTCAATAGTTTTTTTTATGTCTTAGATGGTGTGTAAGTGTACAAACCTTAATCGGACATGTTAAACCGTAAGGTTTTTTGTCTATGGAATATATATATATATATATATATGTATGGAGTCATTTTTTCCAAATATTTTATTTAGACAAAATATATAAGGGTGATTGAGGATTTGGGGAGCCTTTTAATTAAATCAGTTTTATTGTGTATGTGCTTGAAATATTGCGTTGGGAGGGGGTAAAATAATTTTTATTATAATCAATATACTCATTATAATCAAACTTAATTGATAAGCTTGGTACCTGATCAATTAAAAAATAATCTGGCAAGTGTGAAAACAAAGGAAAGTGGAAATTTAAACAGCAGAAGCTGAAAACTAATGGTGACAAGTACGCTACCTAGCTCCAATTCTCATTAGTCACACCAGGAGGAAGATAGCCTTGGGGTGGAGGAACCTGGCTAGACAGACTCTTCTTACAGTAAATGCTGTGTAACCTATTAAATCCACTAATTCACAGATTTATGAATTTTGTGATTAATTTAATAAATCTGCGACAAATGAATTTTGAATTTGTATATAAGAATTCATTATTGTCATAGTACATTTACCCGAATAGGACTCAAAGCACTCTACATTGTTGCAGAGGGTGAGACAGCCATCTTGGGTGCACTCAGTATCTACTCTATGGAATCATTCATATCTGGCCCTGCTATATTGGAGCTTGCAATCTAAATTCCCTAGCACGCAGGCATTATTCTTTTTTTTTTTTTTTTTTAATCAGCAGCCCATTAACCCACCAGTATGTGTTTTGGACTGTGTGGTGAGAATAACGGGTTAATCTTGACCTATCATTATTGCACCTCATATTCCATAAAAGAACCCAGATACTTTTTACCACTTTGCACTCTCCAGTTACAACATGCTCATGGTGAGGTACGCAATGGGGAAATTCAATCGAAGGTTAAGCCTGCCGGGTCCCTCTCACCTTCAGATAGCCGCCTTATGTTTGTCCCCATGGTATGTGTATATGATATAATGTATTTATGAATTATGTACATGTATAGTGTAGAATGTCTCAGAAAAAGCTGTAGCCACCCTGGGTTAAATTATACTATAAGGACAGCTTCAACCGCATCCACTCTTTCCAGGTGCACTAAGCGATGGCTATTCCCATTACAGGTCCCTAGACTATGCAGACAGAGGGCCACCTATCACCAACAAGAAGTTGCATTGTCTCTGGAGCTCTCGATTACACAAAAAGAATGCAAGGGAGTAATCCAGGGAGGTTACCACAACTAACTTAACCAACAATCATTAGGCTCTTTTGTTGAGAACCAACCTCTTATCTCCAGTCAGGGTGAAACAGCACTAGCAGGGGGTCCAGATGTGGGATGTGTGATACCCTGGTATGCAAGGTAACGCTTCGGAGTGGAGTGGAGGTTCTGGATGCTATCTTGGGCTCTAGAACTACATGCTCCAGAGTGGAGGGGAGCACTTGAATGTCAGTCAAATGGTCCAAAAGAGAGGTTTGGTAGTAGACTCTTGGGGAAGGAAAATATTGAAAGGAGGGTGTACTGTGACAAATGAGTAAAGAGAAAGAAAACATTCAGCAACAGGATCAGAAGAATTGTTGAAGCGATCATGGCCAATGATCTTATTGAGATAATGCCAAACAGCTATGAGCAGATGCTGGAGCTATAACGACATCATTGACCACCGCTGTAACGAAAGAAAGATGAGAAAATTATAATTAGCTTTATATCATTAACTGACTGGGATGAGGAAAATTGAGTTCAGATTAAAACTTAATGTTTTAACGTTTGCTATAAATCTCTAGATGTCAAATAACAAATAATATGCTCAGTCAAAAACAGGCGCAAATAAGATAGGCTAAGAAAGGCTGTTCGTAGCTCAAACTAAAATAGGGCACCAATAACCTATATAATATTCAAACTAATGATATACAAAGATATACAAACAAGCGCCAGTCCGAAAAAAGGAAGAGACTGATCAGTAAAAAACCAATACAGTCCAACGTAAAAACGCCTTTTGATACACAATCACTGCTCGTACTCCGGAATACAGCAGATAGCGACTGACGGCTCCAAAGTCCAGATCCACTCCAACAGATGTAATCAAGTTCCACTCTTGAGTGGATCTGCACTTTGGAGCCTTCAGTCGCTATCTGCTGTATTCCGGAGTACGAGCAGTGATTGTGTATCAGGATGCGTTTTTACATCTGTTATCTGGTACGGGTTTTGTTAGTTGCAGCTCTTCAGATTATGTTCATTATGGTTTTATGAGCCAAATAAATTGTTGTTTTTAATGGGATTACGATATGTGAATTTTCTTTCTATCCTATCTATATGGAATATGTATGTCCTGTACTTCTCTACCCCGAGATCCTTTGAATGTTTTTCTGCCTTGGGCGTCTCTACATAAAAGAAACGGTAGGAGGGATATCAATGAGAAGGGATTCGTGTCTACTACAAGACTAAGAGGCATATTTAACAAATAATGATAGTGCACTATCGTGCACTTACCATTAAAAAAACGTCCCTCTGTGTCCCTTACATATTTAAGAAGGGTGCATCGCAGCAGGTATAGTGGATATCTGCTGTTTTGCATTCCTTTTAGTTTTTGGCGTACATTATCATAAATGAAAAATTCCAATGCTGTCAGCTCTGCTCCGAAGAGCAGAGCTGGACAGTGCATATGTGGAGGGATCACATGATCCCTCCCTGTCACTCACCGCTCTGTCTCTGCTACTATAGTGGCAGAGACAGAGCGGAGATCTTTGTGCACATGTGCAGTTCTTCGAATAAATGTATGAAGAGGAGCGAAGAGAACCTGGAGGAGATCCGGAGACAGCGCGCCCCGAAGAGGGGGGTAAGTTTTTTTTATCACAGGAACACCAGTTTATCAGAACTGCTGTTTCTGTGTTCCGTTTTTCATAAATTTGAGAAATAGTTCAATCCTTATCAATGCGATAAGGATTGAAAACTATTTTTGACTTTATGAAAAGATTGATAAATGTGCCCCTAAGGATCTCCATCGAGATCGCTATTATCGGATCACAGAGCGGCCATTTTGATTGTATAAGAGGGAATCCCAGGTCTGTTTAGTGGCGGAGCTTATGTGAAGAGACTGCCTTTCCATTATCCTATATTGGAACTATCCCATATGATATTCAGTTGATGTTATTGTTAGGATATTGTTACTTTTGTCGTTTAGACACCAATCACGTGTATATATATATATATATATATATATATATATATATATACCTCATCGAAGTTGGTTTTGAGATATTTTACTCTTATTTTTATTTTTCATTTCATTTTACATATGTTGATATAAACTTGTGTTTTATTGTTTCACTTTATCTGCATGCAATAGATATCAACAGATTATTTGGTAAAGTGATTGAGTCTCATTGTCCCGTTGGACTGTATTGGTTTTTTGCTGATCACCACAATATATATAATAAGAAAACCATCAACTTGTATGATTCGCACCAATAAATGTACCTGGACTGCATAGAGGAGTGGGTCACCACAATATATATTAAAAACCCTGAACTTTTATGATTCGCACCAATAAATGTACCTGGACTGCGTAGAGGAGTGGGTCACCACAATATATATAATAAGAAAACCATCAACTTGTATGATTCGCACCAATAAATGTACCTGGACTGCGTAGAGGAGTGGGTCACCACAATATATATTAAAAACCCTGAACTTTTATGATTCGCACCAATAAATGTACCTGGACTGCGTAGAGGAGTGGGTCACCACAATATATATAATAAGAAAACCATCAACTTGTATGATTCGCACCAATAAATGTACCTGGACTGCGTAGAGGAGTGGGTCACCACAATATATATTAAAAACCCTGAACTTTTATGATTCGCACCAATAAATTTACCTGGACTGCGTAGAGGAGTGGGTCACCACAATATATATTAAAAACCCTGAACTTTTATGATTCGCACCAATAAATGTATCTGGACTGCGTAGAGGAGTGGGTCACCACAATATATATAATAAGAAAACCATCAACTTGTATGATTCGCACCAATAAATGTACCTGGACTGCGTAGAGGAGTGGGTCACCACAATATATATTAAAAACCCTGAACTTTTATGATTCACACCAATAAATGTATCTGGACTGCTTAGAGGAGTGGGTCACCACAATATATATAATAAGAAAACCATCAACTTGTATGATTCGCACCAATAAATGTACCTGGACTGCGTAGAGGAGTGGGTCACCACAATATATATTAAAAACCCTGAACTTTTATGATTCGCACCAATAAATGTACCTGGACTGCGTAGAGGAGTGGGTCACCACAATATATATAATAAGAAAACCATCAACTTGTATGATTCGCACCAATAAATGTACCTGGACTGCGTAGAGGAGTGGGTCACCACAATATATATTAAAAACCCTGAACTTTTATGATTCGCACCAATAAATTTACCTGGACTGCGTAGAGGAGTGGGTCACCACAATATATATTAAAAACCCTGAACTTTTATGATTCGCACCAATAAATGTATCTGGACTGCGTAGAGGAGTGGGTCACCACAATATATATAATAAGAAAACCATCAACTTGTATGATTCGCACCAATAAATGTACCTGGACTGCGTAGAGGAGTGGGTCACCACAATGTATATTAAAAACCCTGAACTTTTATGATTCGCACCAATAAATGTATCTGGACTGCGTAGAGGAGTGGGCACTGGGCACCACAATAAAATATATAAAAAACCTTCAACAGGTCTGCATTACACTGCACATACGGCTGCTCCTCCATCCTCTCCATCATATACATGTTGGAGTTTTAGCGTGTGACAACCTCTTGTTTTTGATGTCAGTGCATTTTAAATATTTTTCAATTTGCCCCACACCACTGAATGTACTTTATCTATGATACGCATCTATCTATCTTGACTGCGTAGTGTGGTGGCCCCGGTACACAATTTGGTACCGAGGCCACAATATAATTAAAAAACCCTCCACGGGTCAGAATTCCACCAAAAAAGGGTATGGACTGCGTAGTGTGGTGGCCCCGGTACACAATTTGGTACCGAGGCCACAATATAATTAAAAAATTGGGCATCAACTGTCACCGTTGTTTAATATCTGATACACCTAAATATGGACTGCACAGTGGAGTGGCCCCGGTAGTAAATTTGGTGCCGGGGCCACAATACCTCCTCCAACTTCCAAGTGTAGTGTTTATAAAGACAGACAGCGTCGAAGTGTTATTAGTTGACTTTCTTAACCCTAAAATTGTCCCTGTTGCAAATATTTGTGCAATGGACAGTTACTTTTTTATTGAAAGACTCAAGCTTTCAAGTGTAGTGTTTATAAAATATAAACAACAATACAGTAGTTTTAGAGCACGTCAATACCTCTTGTTTTAAATTATGACAGGGCATTTTACTTTTGGTTTAATTTCTTGAATTTGTTTAAATTTGGTTTTACTTTTTGAACATGGCAAACGACTGTTGATTGGTCATATAATGCAAAAAAAAAAGTTCCAAGATGGAATTGTCCTTGGGCCCTCACACCCACCCTTATGTTGTTGAAAGAGGACATGCACACTTTAACAAACCAATCATTTCAGCGACAGGGCCTACCAAACAACTTTGGCTGAAATGATTGGTTTGTTTGGGCCCCCACACCAAAAAAGCTATTCATCTCTCCCTGTACAGACTAAACAGGCTCTACTGAGGCAAGATGTCGTCCTCATCCTCAACCTCTGATTCCTCTCCCCCTACAGTGTGTACTTCCTCCTCATCACACATTATCAATTCGTCCCCGCTGGACTCCACAACCACAGGTCCCTCTGTAGTATCTGGAGGGCAGTGCTGTACTTCATTGAGGAATTGATTATTCATTTTTATAAACATCATTTTTTCAACGTTATGAGGAAGCAACCTCCTTCGCCGCTCACTGACCAGGTTCCCCGCTGCACTAAAAACTCTTTCCGAGTACACACTGGAGGGGGGACAACTCAGGTAAAATAGAGCCAGTTTGTACAGGGGCTTCCAAACTGCCTTTTGTTCCTGCCAGTAACAATATGGACTGTCTGACATGTCTACTTGGATGGTGTCAGCAAAGTAATCATCCACAATTTTTTCTATTGTGACAGCATCCAATGCAGCGAGAGTAGACATGTCTGTAATGGTTGGCAGGTCCTTCAGTCCGGACCAGATGTTATCAGCATCCCCGCCAGTGCCTCTTTTGGGAAAACTGAGCTTTTTCCTCGCAGCCATAGATGTGGAAGAAAATGAGGGTGGAGCTGTTGGCATGTCACGGTCCTCTTCAGAGGAAATCTCCTGACCAGCAGGTCTTTGCACCGCTGTAGACTTGTGTCCGCCGGAAACAGAGACACAACATACGCTTTAAACCGAGGATCGAGCACGGTGGCCAGAATGTATTCCTCTGACTTTAAAAGAGTGACCACCCTCGGATCCTGGCAAAGCGTACGAAGGGCTACATCCACAAGAGCTACATGCTTGGTGTAATCGCAATGGCTTACCAGCTCCTCCCTCACTTTCTCCAGCTGCTTCTGCAACAGCCTGATCAGGGGAATGACCTGACTCAAGCTGGCAGTGTCGGAACTGACTTCTCGTGTGGCAAGTTCAAATGGCTGCAGAACCTTGCACAACACGAAAATCAGTCTCCACTGTGCTTGACTGAGGCGCATCCCCACTCCTTTGCCTATGTCGTAGGTGGCTGTGTAGGCCTGAATGGCCTTTTGCTGCTCCTCCATCATCTGCAGCATATAGAGGGTGGAGTTCCAACGCGTCACAACCTCTTGTTTGAGGTGATGGCAGGGCAGGTTCATGCTTTTTTGATGTGCCTCTAGTCTGCGGTAGGCACTGGCTGAATGCCGAAAGTGTCCAGCAATTTTGCGCGCCACCGCAAGCATCTCCTGCACACCCCTGTCACTCTTGAGGTAATGCTGCACCACCAAATTAATGGTGTGGGCAAAACATGGGACGTGCTGGAAATTGCCCATATTTAATGCCCGCACAATGTTACTGGCATTGTCTGACACCACAAATCCCCATGAGAGTCTAAGTGGGGTAAGCCACTGGGAGATAATTTCCCTCATTTTCTCTAATATGTTGTCAGCGTTGTGCCTCTTATTAAAGCCTGTAATACACAATGTTGCCTGCCTTTGCACGAGCAGCCATTTTGTAGTTGCTGCTACTGATGCAGCTGTTGCTGTTGCTGCGGAAGGGGATGCATCTACCCAGTGGGCTGTCACAGTCATATAGTCCTTCGTTTGCCCAGAACCACTTGTCCACATGTCCGTGGTTAAGTGGACAGTGGGTACAACCGCATTTTTTAGAGCACTGAGGACACTTGATCGTACTTCTCTGTACATTTTTGGTATCGCCTGCCTAGTGAAGTGGAATCTCGACGGGATTTGGTACCAGGGACACAATACCTCCATCAACCCTCTAAATCCCACTCCACTGATGGCGGACACCGGGCGCACGTCTAACACCAACATTGCAGTTACAGCCGCAGTTATACGCTTTGCAATAGGGTGACTACTATCGTATTTTGTGGTCATGGCAAACGACTGTTGGACGGTCAATTGTTTTGTGAAAGACTTAGCGGTCTTACGACTTCCCCTCTGGGAAGATGATCGACTAACAGCAGCAACAGCAGCAGTGGCAGTAGTAGGCGTACCGCTGCAGGATTCCTCGGATGAATCCCGTATTGAGGAGGACTCAGTCTGGCTGCTGACTT
This sequence comes from Mixophyes fleayi, assembly GCF_038048845.1. Classification (NCBI taxonomy): domain Eukaryota; kingdom Metazoa; phylum Chordata; class Amphibia; order Anura; family Limnodynastidae; genus Mixophyes; species Mixophyes fleayi. The sequence continues at coordinate 27,662,820 of NC_134405.1, read as the reverse complement.
GGGCTGCAGGACTGAATCTGATGGAGATTGTGGAGGAAGTTGACGAGGAGGGTGTTGCTGGTGTGTATCCAACTGGACCACGGGATTTAGGTGTCCCTGTACCGATGAGGGTCCTAGCCCCAGTTCCTGAACTAACCACTGAACTATGAAGGTTATTCAGGTGACGTATAAGGGAGGATGTTCCTAGGTGGGCAAGATCCTTACCCCTGCTTATTTGAGCTTTACATAAGCTACATATGGCCATACATTGGTTGTCTGGATTTGGATAAAAATAACTCCAGACCGAAGAGGTGCATTTTTTGGTCTTCTGACCAGGCATGACGATGGGCTTTTTCATCCCATGGACATCAGCTGTTTCCCCCCCTGGTGCCTCATTTACAATAACCACATCACCATCCTCATCATCAAGTTCCTCCACAGCGCCAGCTACATCATCAATAGCCTCCTCCCGAGCCACCTCTTCCCGTACAGTGATGGGAAGGTCAGGCTTGACAACCACCAACATCCTTGGACTCGCCTTGTGGATTTGTGATAATTTCTCTTTAGAAGGCAGAGTTGTTTGCTGTTTTGTTGCTGACAGCATAACTCTCTTCAATTTTTTGTAGGGGGGGGGGAGGAGGAGGAGGGCTAAGATCCGTGGGTGAAGCTGAACCACTAGTCATGAACACGGGCCAGGGCCTAAGCCGTTCCTTGCCACTCCGTGTCGTAAATGGCATATTGGCAACTTTACGTTTCTCCTCAGATGATTTTAAGTTTCTCTTTTTGCTACTTTTTCTTAACTTGGGCTTTTTGGATTTTACATGCCCGGTACTACGAGATTGGGCATCGGGCTTGGAAGACGACGTTGATGGCATTTCATCGTCTATGTCATGACTAGTGGCAGCAGCTTCAGCATTAGGAGGAAGTGGGTCTTGATCTTTCCCTACTTTATCCTCCAAATTTTTGGTCTCCATTATATGTAGCACAAGATACTGCAGAATGTGTGAACTTTGTAATATTGCAGTACCAATGGACTTATACTGCTGGATTGGTTTTGCAAATTTGGTTATAATTATATATATTTTTTTAAATTTTTTATTTTTTTTTACTTTTTTTTTATTTTTTAAAAACTTGGGAATAATGGGGAAATAACTATGCCCTTAGAAGCACAGAGCACAGGACACAGCACCACTGGACTGAACAGGACACGGCACAGGACCCAGCAGCACTACGGAACTCAGCAGGACAGAGCACAGGACACAGCACCACTGGACTGATACTGCAGAATGTGTGAACTTTGTAATATTGCAGTACCACTGGACTTTTACTGCTGAATGTGTGAACTTGGTAATATTGCAGTACCAATGGTCTTATACTGCAGGATTGGTTGTGCAAATTTTGTGGTAATTAAAAAAAATTAAATTAGTTTTTGGTATTTTTTTAAATAACTTTTTTTTATTTTTTTAAGCACAGGGGAATATTGGGGAAATAACTATGCCCTTAGAAGCACAGAGCACAGGACACAGCACCACTGGACTGAACAGGACACAGCACAGGACCCAGCAGCACCACTGACCTCAGAAGGACAGAGCACAGCACACAGCACCACTGGACTGATACTGCAGAACACAGCACAGCACAGCACAGCACAGCACAGAACTAAACAGCACAGCACGAGATCTACCAGGACAGAGGACCACCTAACACACCCTCCCTCTACCCTGATCAATGCCCGAGTGAAGATGGCGGCGACTAGCGGGGAATTTATAGGATCCGAGTATCGCGAGATCCGACAACGGGATTATGAGTCAGAGCCTCAGTTCCAGATTTGAATTTGGCGCCAATACCCGGATCTGTCTCGGATCCGACTCGGATCGGCAACGTTCGGGTGGGCTCGGATTTCAGAAATCCGAGTGCACTCATCTCTAGTCAGTACCAGTAGTGTTAGACATCCACGGCCTCCTACAACACTGAGCAGGACACTGATTGTTGGCCTTCCCAATGAGGATCCTTAACAGACCCAGCTGGGCTCAACCTTAGACTAGAGATGATAGCACCTGTCTCAGGCCTTACCATTAACCTCCAGTACTGATGACACATGTGGTGAAGCACCGATCAACCAGCCCCTATAAGAACTTGCTCAGTGCACTCCTCAGTGCCTGAGTATCAATTGTGACCAACATTGATAGTCCCGCTCCAGGACTATACTAGGAAGTATAGCAGCTATTCGTGTTTCTTCACTCCTCCTATCCCCTGACTGCACTTTCAAGGTCATCCCCACTGAACCTTCCCTCTCTTTCTCCTCCTTTGAAGTACACTCCATCCGTCTCTTTTCCCCCATCCACCTCCGCATCTCTGTCATCTACCGTCCCCCCGACCCCACCTCCCTTTTCCTGGACAACTTCTCTGCCTGGCTCCCACACTACCTTTCCTCCGACCTCCCCTTCATCATACTTGGTGACTTTAACATCCCCATTGATAACTCCTCTGACCCTGCCACCATCAAACTTCTCGCCATTTCCAGCTCCCTAGGCCTCACTCAGTGGACCCCCTCCCCCACCCACTGTCTTGGTCACTCCCTGGACCTTGTCTTCTCTCATCTCTGCGATTTCACTGAATTCTCCAACTCTCCCTTCCCACTCTCTGACCACCATCTCCTCTCCTTCACTCTGTCCTCCTCCCCTGCTCCCACCTCGCCTAAAGCTACCTTCACTAGGCGCAACCTTGAGGATTTCGACCCCATCTCCTTCTCCTCCTCTCTTGATACTCTCCTATTACCGCTTCCCTCCCTGGTCTGCCCTGACCAGGCATCCTCTCTCTACAACCTCTTTCTCACTACTGCCCTAGACGCTGTCGCCCCAGCCTCTTCTATCCGCTAGCGCCGCCTCAATTCCCAACCCTGGCACTCCAAACTCACCCGCTTCCTCCAAAGGTGCTCTCGCACTGCTGAACGCCTCTGGAGGAAATCTCGCTCCCTGGCAGACTTCCTTCACCTCAAATTTTTACTCACCTCATTCTGCTCTGCCCTCTCCCTGGCTAAACAATCCTTCTTCAAGTCCCTGATTTCCTCTCAGTCCTCCAATCCCCGCCGCCTCTTTGCCACCTTCAACTCCCTCCTCTCTCCCCCTCCCCCTCCTGTCCCGCCTTCCCTCTTCGCTTCTGACTTCGCCACTTTTTTCTCTTCTAAAATTGAGACCATCCGACTGAACATTTCCTCATCCCATCCCTCTCCCGCCCCCCTCATCCCTTCTCTCTCCAACAACCTACTATGGTGCTCCTTCTGCCCCACTTCGGGTGATGAAGTTCGCTCCCTCATTCTTTCCTCTCCACCCTCCACCTGTCCTCTCGACCCTATCCCCTCTAACCTCCTTCGCTCTCTCTCTCCCACTGCCTGCTCTTACCTTGCTCACCTTTTCAACCTATCACTCTCCTCTGGTGTAGTCCCCTCTTCATTTAAACACGCTCTTATCTCTCCCATCCTCAAAAAACCTAATCTTGACCCCACCTCTCTTGCAAACTATCGCCCTATCTCACTTCTCCCCTTTGCCTCCAAATTACTTGAGAGGATTGTCTGTTGCCGTCTCACTAGACACCTCTCGGACAATTCCCTCCTCGACCCTCTCCAATCTGGTTACCGCCCCCTCCACTCCACCGAAACTGCCCTGGCCAAAGTTACTAATGATCTACTTTTAGCCAAATCTAAGGGTCACTTCTCCCTGCTCATCCTCCTTGACCTCTCTGCGGCCTTCGACACCGTGGACCACCCCCTCCTGCTACAAACACTTCTTTCTCTTGGCCTCTCGGGATCTGTCCTTGCCTGGTTCACCTCATATCTCGCTAACCGCTCCTTCTCAGTATCCACGTCTGGCTCCTCTTCCACCCCCTTCCCTCTCCCTGTTGGTGTCCCTCAGGGCTCTGTTCTTGGCCCTCTACTCTTTTCGCTCTACACCTCCTCCCTGGGGGCTCTCATCTCCTTATTCGGTCTTCAGTATCACCTTTACGCTGACGACATCCAACTCTACATCTCCTCGCCTGATCTCTCCTCCTCCCTCCTCTCTCGTGTATCTGACTGCCTCTCTGCCATTTCCTCCTGGATGTCATCTCGCTTTCTCAAAATTAACATCTCCAAAACTGAACTGATTGTCTTTCCTCCCCCTAGACTCCCCGCCCACCACATCCTCTCTATCACTGTTAACAATACCACCATCTCCTCTGTCACCCAACTCCGCTGCCTGGGCGTTACCCTCGACTCCTCTCTCTCCTTCGCCCCCCACATCCAATACCTCGCCCAAGCCTGTCGCTACCAGCTACACAACAATGCCCGCATCCGGCCCTTCCTCTCCCAGGATGCCACCAAAACTATCATCCACGCACTCATCATCTCCCGCCTTGATTATTGCAACCTCCTTCTTACCGGCCTCCCCCATTCCCATCTCGCCCCCCTCCGCTCTATTCTCAATGCGGCTGCAAGACTCATCTTCCTTTCTCGCTGCTCCTCGTCTGCCTCCCCTCTCTGCCTTGCCCTACACTGGCTCCCCATTCCTTACAGAATCATTTTCAAACTCCTGACCGTCACTTACAAGGCTCTCTCCCATTCTACTGCTCCCTATATCTCTAACCTCCTCTCCATTCACACCGCTGCCCGCTCCCTGGGCTCGGCCAATGACCGTCGCCTCTCCTCCACTCTGATCACCTCTTCCCACTCCAGAATCCAAGACTTCTCCCGTGCTGCCCCCCTTCACTGGAACGACCTCCCTCGCTCCATCCGTCTTTCTCCCAATCTGTCCTCCTTCAAGAGGGCACTCAAAACTTACCTGTTCCTAAAGGCTTACCAACCTTCCACCTAACCTCTCCTCCACCTTTTCTTCCCCTCTCTCCTCCCGCCCCCCCTGTTCTCTCCCCACTTACTTCAACTTGCTCCCTGTGTGCCTGAGATCTGTCTACCCTCCATTAGGATGTAAGCTCATTTGAGCAGGGCCCTCTTCCCTCTGTTCTCCATACCTGCTCTTCTGCTCCGTCTTTACTGCATTAGCCTGCCTGGAGTCTCTGAAGTTTTGGTATTTTTTGTTAACCGTTTGTAATGTGTCACCTTGTTTAGTCTACTGTTTGTGCTGTGTACGGCGCTGCGGAACTCTTGTGGCGCCTAATAATTAAAGGATAATAATAATAATAATAAGAACTCATGTGTCCAGTCTCCCTGAAAGCAGCACAACCGTCCCCGCATTTCCATCTATTGTGTTTACGGCAGAATCCTCATTCCAGCTAAGTACTCTGCTGCTTCCGCGAAGGGAATCAACTACACTGGGCCGCAACGTGGGTCCTCACTGAGTCAAGTTCATATTTTTTACAGGGATCTCTGGTGAAGTCCAATGGGGTTCTTAGACTCTGCATCAGTGTATTTGGTTATTCCAATCCTGCCTGCTAGTTATTGTTATCTGTGTGTGTGTACTCCGCTGTCTAACACTGTTATACAGGGTCTCTGTGATATACTCAGATATATACATTTGTTTATGCACGCTACACGCCCTTCAAACAGTTCCAACACATCCGTGTACTTCATTACATGCTGTGCACTGTTCAACCAGTGGCAACACCTCCGTGTACGTTATTGCACGCTATGAGTTGTTGAAACTGTGCCACCACATTGTTGTCCACCAGTGCACACTAAACGCTGCTCAAGCAACGCCATCAATCTCTGTGTACTCCTTTGCACGTTACCGAACCCCCACACTCATGTACTCATCTGTACCCTCAGCATTTTGCCTACAGTGTCAAACATCTCAGTGTACTCCAGTGGAACAATCTTTCCTTTGTATCGCCTTTTTATCTGTATGAAATGCATTGCGTTAAAATATCAGGGGGGGGGACATGTTGAAAAAAAAAGTGGCAAATTAAGAAGTCCTATCAAGAGTAACTTTTACACATGTATATTTCAAATACATCCATAAATATGGTTTTCGTTTTCGTAGCTAGATGACCTAATTGAAGCCTCATATGAGCTATAATGATGTTACATTTTTTAAAAAAATGTTTCCCCCCAAAACACAATTCCTTTTATTGAGGTAAATCAATGGTACATTAGGGACATATAGAGGGGTATTCAATCAAGACGACAGTTCGCGGTTACGCGCGGCTGTGCACAGAAAGTGCCAATAGGTACCACAACAATGTCGTGGTAGCGGGAAGTGTGCAGCCACGTGTATCCGCGATCTGCCTTCTTAATTGAATACCCCCATAGTATTCCAGAGATATGGGATATAAACAAGATTAGGGAATGTTATAAACATTAGATCCATTTACCAGGCTGGAGAAAGCCGAATAAGAAAATGAAAAACACAATGACAATGCTGAATTAAGCAACAAATCTAATAGCCTTTATGTTGTGACTAAAATAAATATGAAATATCTGCTGTTCAGAATGTATGGAATATGATTCCGAAGCAGGCAAGGTGACATTGGTCTCCAGTTCTGTAGTTCCAAAAGAGGTGACAGCAAGGTTGCCTAAGGTGAAAGTATTATGCAAGCATGAAACTACTGAGGAGTATGAGCGGACTTGCCTACCGCTTACTTTAAAAGGCCAAACTGTTAAGGTAGTAGCAGCCATAGTCCCAAAACTACCATACCCCTTATCCTGGGGCAAGACTTTCCCCTGTTACAGGAGGTTCTTACTGATCAGATCAAACTGGACATGTTGGCAACTGATACACCGGGCGAAAGTCCAACCTTAAAGGAATTTGTCCAACTCTCACTGGACCCAGGAAAAGAGACAACAGGGTTGTTACTTATGGATTCTGAATGCAGGTCCATGACCGCTACTCATCCCAAGTCTTACCCAAGGAGATGAAAGGACCACCTTATGCAATCATTTGCCGGTGACACTGTCGTGGAAACTTTGGTGCCATCGAAGGGACCGTATACCCGAGGCTGGATGGGCTGAAGTCAATGTCAGAGTGACCCGATGGTTATTTGGCATTGCAGCCTTTACCATGGAGCATAGACCAGAAACTTTGCATAAAAATGCGGATGCTCTCTCCCTTAAATTGCGCTCCCCAACATATCCACTTCGCCTAGGGGTGGGGTATGTGGCAAAAAGAGCAGTGTCAGGCACCATCCCCGCACTCTTCCTAAGTGCAGGGGATGGTCGCCTGTTCTGTCTGACCGATGCGTCCCGTTGCCTAGCTGTGCGCACATGCGCAAATGCAATTGCATCCCGTTGCTAGGGTGTCCTGTCGGTGGTCAGCTGATTCTGAACGCCGACTCAGCTTTCCCTGTCTTCTATTTAAACCACACTCTGGCACCATTAGGGTGACAGAGTATTGGTTCACTCCAGCTCCAGCACTCCCTGTTTGTATGCTCCATAGTGTTTTGCTGACTCCTAGCTTGTTCCTTGGCTCATTCTCCTGGATTCGATTTGGTACTGCACAGTCTGATTGGCATTGACCTTCTGCTTGTTCCTGATGCTTCTTCTGATTCTACCTGTGTACTGCATTGTTGTTTGGCTTGACCCAGCTCGCCTGACTATTCCTGTCTACCTCCACCACTCTGGTAACTGACTCGGAGAACCATGACCTGCGCATTCCACACAGCCAAGAACATACCTCCTTGTGGGGGTCCCTGGTGAAGACTGGTGGTGCGTTAGACTCTGCACCACCCTGTTCAGTTGTGTATATACCAGCTAGTGCCCTTTATGGTGTCTATAACCGTGACAGGCAGTTTGCCACAAACTCTAAAGGGAGAGACAAATAATTTCTCTGGGAGTCTGCAGAATCATGCTGCAGACAGGGTTAACCCTCCACACTGGAGATGTTGCCTATAGCAACCAATCAAATTCTAGCTGTCATTTTGTAGAATGTACTAAATAAATGATAGCTAGAATCTGATTGTTTTTTCAAACCTGCCGGAAAACTCTTAGCTTGATACATTTACCCCCAGGAGTTAAACTGTAACAACTTAAAATATGGTTTAGTTATGAAACACAATTTGTTTAAGGGAAAACAGGGACTGTATAACTAATCTTAAGTAACATTGGTTAAATATACATATCCTGTAAAGTAGATAATTATGACCAATTATACGCATCTGATCAGCGATATGGAGATTAGGAATTTACATTAGATTAAACCTATTGTGGAGATTTTGAAACACTGGAAATTCTTTTATCTTTTTGGTCACTGCTTTTGAAAAATCCTGAAAAATCAGGATTTTGGGGTATATTTACTAAACTGGGGGTTTGGAAAAGTGATGATGTTGCCTATAGCAACCAATCAGATTCTAGCTGTCATTTATTTAGTGCTTTTTCTACAATATGACAGCTAGAAACTGATTGGTTGCTATAGGCAACATCTCCACTTTTTCAAACCCGCAGTTTAGTAAATCTAGCCCTTTGTCTCCATCTATGATAAGCTGCTTCATCCTGTTATAGACTCTAAGCTTGACTTCCTTAGTCTTACAATCTAAAGATTTGGCCTTGATGTAGAATTTATTCTATCTCTTCCCAGATCTATGCAATGAGCTCTCTCAATGTGTAGAAGTTCTAGATCTTTCTGGATATTGAATTCAGAAATTAATTTGTTGCTTAAGTATTTTATTAAGCACTGGCCTTTTACTGAGTGGTTTGCATACCAATAAATTGTAAATTACTCCTGTTATGCCTATTTTGTAGGTCAACGAGTTTGTCAGTAAGTCCTTGTATTGTTTTGAATGAAAGTCAACAGTGTTATGTAAAGTTAGCACAGAATCTTCCAAAAAGTCAAAGTGATGTACCTGTGTGTTGAAAATCATGGACCTGATTCATTAAGGATTTAAACTTAATAAACTTCTTATTTCAGTCTCCTGGACACAACCATGTTACAGTGCAAGGGGTGCAAATTAGTATTCTGTTTTGCACATAAGTTAAATACTGACTGTTTTTTCATGTAGCACACACATACTTGATAGGTTATTTGTACTCTGAAATTTAAAGTTGATATTTGTGTGCTACATGAAAAAACAGTCAGTATTTAACTTATGTGCAAAACAGAATACTAATTTGCACCCCTTCATCATCATCATCATCACCATTTATTTATATAGCGCCACTGATTCCGCAGCGCTGTACAGAGAACTCATTCACATCAGTCCCTGCCCCACTGAAGCTTACAGTCTAAATTCCCTAACATACACACACACACAGACAGAGAAAGACTAGGGTAAATTTTGATAGCAGCCAATTAACCTACTAGTATGTTTTTTGCATTGTAACATGGTTTTGTCCAGGAGACTGAAATAAGAAGTTTCTCAAGTTAATATCCTTAATGAATCAGGCCCCAAGTTATTAACACTGTGTACTTCTCTTGTCAGTCTATGATCTAGATGATAAATATCTTAACAATAAAGAGTGATGTTCCTGAGTGCAGATCGTAGCTTCTACGCGAATTACAGTGTGTCCACTAGGTGGTGATGTTGGTTCACTAATGAAGATAAGAAACCTATAGTATACTGCATGCCAAGAGCAGTCCATAAATAATAAGTATGATTCGTAATAAATTGAAAAAGCTAAATGGAGCTTTATCTATATAACTGATTCCTACTAGTGTAATGTAGACAGTATTATTAGCTTTCAAATAGCTGTTCCCAACTCTGTATTAAATCTTCTCCCAGTGCTTTCCTTTAGGAGATGGCTCAGTTTCTCAGCCATTGAAGCCAGTGTATGGAGTGTATAATGTGCAAGCCAGGAACCAGGATGTAAAGCGGAATGCAAGTTCGTAGACCGCAGGGAAACATATATCTCAAAATGTAAAGTTCTCCAAAGCTTACCTTATGTGGCAGGTTATTTCCTTTGGTTTCACCACAGCCAAGAGTAATAACAGCTGTAATTGTTTGGAGTTTCCGAACATATCTTAGCCAGCTATAATTGCACACTTTTCCACCAGTGTCAGTATAACTGAAGAGATGCAGGTTTCACAATCTTCCACTCCTCTGCCTCAGTGGTGATATTAGATATTTTCACTTATGAGGGGTTTGTATCCTGCTCTTAGGGTTAACGGCATCACTGCAGTGATTTGCTGCAATAAAGGCATCTGGGCCTCAGAGAGATGGCAACTGTGCTGTGAATATGATAGCTTGTGCTTATCCCAATGGCCACTAGGTGGCGTCACAGGATAATGTCTACTCTCATGTAGAAATTAGCACACTTTTTTGTGCAATGAGGCTGTGTCTCAGAGATGTGAAATCCCTGTGAATCCATCTTCAAGTTCTGCCAAGTTGGTATTTTTCAGAATGTATAATCTATAAATAGACCTGGGACAATGACAGTCACTTTATTGTGCTGTATGGCATGGTTGGGCTAGGACTATGAACACTTAAGGACAAATTCCTCCCAGGGAACCACATGGAATGAGGAACGGGGTGAAAATTTCTGAGAACCGTTTTGAAATTTTGCTCATCACTATTCTCATGAGTCTAAGAGGAACACAAACATTTTAGTGGGAATGTGACTCAAAATAAACTCATGTTTTTTCCCGTCTTCTCACAATTCTCTGTAATGCATAAGATTCTAGAGGTGTAACAATGTCAAGCCCAAATCCAAATTTGATTAAAAGTTTAGATACTGTAACCGCGTTAGGGGAACAGATGCCATCTCCTGGGGTAGATGGTTTTGTACAGCAGCAGAGAAGTCACACAAGTCCAGAGTTTTGGTACAACTAGCCTTAGCCAGTTTTATTAAGCAGAAAAATATAGAAAATAAACAACTTTCCTGTCCAGCACTAACTAAACATACTGGAACACCCTCTCTCCTGTGAAGGACTTAGTGTCCCACACACAAACAAAATATAGAGCTAATAGATCACCATTTGCACAGTCTCTCAGGAGGCATCCAACCTCCTCCCAAGGTCAGAGAGAGACTGGGACTCATCTGACATCCTTTTTTATACACCTCACAGGTGCAAACACTAATCAATCTGCTGTCAGATTTGACTGAACAAAAGACCCAGACTGGACCATGTAAATGGAGCCCACCCTTTTCTAACCATTTACATCCCAGGGGCCCTTACCAGCTTTTCCTAAAACTGAACATACGTGTTGGGTAGCTTTTCCCAAACACCAGCAATCTCTCTGGGGTTTTAATTTTTTTTGATAAACTCTCACCTCAACTTCTGAAACTTCTAATATCTAGCATTGCACTCACCCATTTGTCACCCAGCTTCAATCCATCCTAAATCACATGGCAAGATTGATCTTCCTTTCTCACCACTCCACATCTACCACACCACTAACCCTACATGTCTTCCAGAATCCAAATCAAATTACTCACCCACACTCTCAAAGTCCTTAACAACACCACCCCTTCACATACCTCAGACCTCATCTCCAAATATAGTCCTATGTCCTCTTAGATCTGCTATGAACGTTGCCTCTCCAACTCTCTGATAACCAACTCTCATCCCAACTAAAAGACTTCCCCCATGCCACTACCAACCTGTGGAATACTACCATGCTCAATCAGCCTCTCCCCCATAGACTTTAAATGCTCTCTAAAAACTCACCTTTTTTCTAGAGCCTAACCTACTTCCAGCTATACCCTACACAGGTTCAATATCACCCCTGCCCCAATCTACACTCTAGCCAAACGCATTCCTCTTTTCTTAGCTGTGCCCCTTTCCCACTAGATTATAAGCTCTCATGAGCTGGACCCTCAATATACAGGATACTGTACATAGGGACTGTTTCATTACATGGGTGAGTTGCCTGCAAATGTGCTTCTCTGCTGAGTGGGTGTCATGCAAAGTATAGGCCTTGGGAGGAGAATCTGCATTTCCTATAGATTGTAAGCTTATGAGCAGATCCCTTTTATCACTTTGTTAATACCCAGTCTTGTTTTATTACTGTTTGTCTTTACTTGTAAAGCGCGACTGCCTGTGCTAGCGCTATATAAATAAATGCTGATCATAATGTTTATAAGCTCACTGCGGCCAACTTTTAGTAGTACAAAAGCTTCACACACACTTAAGTGACACATGTAATAAACTCCAGGGGCTAAATGTATTATGCTGCACTTTCTGCAATTGACTGATATTCGGCAACTTTTTGCAGGGCAAATTTAAAATGGCAAAATAAAGTAATATTAGGATACCAGAAAGTTTTGCCCTTAAAGACATTGCCGATTACATTTAGCTGTCAAAGTCGCCGAATATTGGAGAGTTGCAGAAAGTGCAGTATAATACATTTACGGGGTAAATGTATCAATCTGCAGGTTCTGCAACACCCGCGTGTTCAGCCTCTTCCGCGATTAAATTTCAAGTGGCGCTGCATTGTAAAGGGTTAACTTCCCTTTACAATGCAGCGCCGCTTGAAATTTAATCGCGGAAGAGGCTGAACACGAGGGTGTTGCAGAACCCGCAGATTGATACATTTACCCCCTGATGTCTCTTTGTTATGATGATTTATTTAAGCCACAAATAAGAAATATTTTAGGACAAAGACTAAGAACCCTTATTTAAATGAAATGTGTGGTGCTAAAGGGGCAGGAGGTTGGACTTTAATGTGACCTGTACAGAGCGCCATTGAAATATTATTTTGGCTCACCGCACATTGAGGCCCGCTTTTAGTTTACATAGGTGTCTCCCGAATCAGAGAAGGGGTGTGCATGATGATGAACACTGGGTAGATCCTGGACTGCAAGGACAAGATGTTTTGCACTGTACATTCGGTGTGGCCTCCATTGCCTTACTACCTTATTTTGTTTATTTCCAAAAATGTATTTCTGTTTACTAAAGCGGCATGAGAAAATGTACAAAACATTAGTGAATGAATGAAAGTACAACCATGAGAAATAATAATTATGCAAATCAAGACAGCACTCCAGTAACCTTAAAGATATACTTGCCTACTCTTCCGGAATTTCCAGGAGGCTCCTGAATTTCAGTGAGTCCTCCTGGACTCCTGGAAAAGCAGGAAAACCTCCCGGATTTGCCGAAATTCATTGAATGGCGGGAGTAGAGCTTAACGCGTCATTAAGCCCTGACTCCGCTATTCAATGCTGTGAACTTCGCCATTTAATCGTAGGAGCGGGGCTATGGTGAAGTCCCCACCCCCCCTCCTACGACCTGTCACATGACTTCTTCCCCGGGTGAGAAGTTTTTAAAGTTGGCATGTATGTTTAAAGAGCTTATATGAAACTAAACTATGATGACATGTCTAACCTCAATTGCTACTTAATTTTTTAAAATATTGCTTAGGGAGGAGCGATGGGAATGGTGAAAGGGGGGAGGGCATAATGTTAGGAAGCAGGAGTGGAACTGTGTATTGTCAGTCCCCAAATCAAATTTTGGGTTGGAGCCCAGGGATGCAGCTTTAACCTCCTGGACAGAGCATAGAGGGAGACTCTTCTGAGCATGTGTGGGTAGCACATGCGCCCATCAAGCATACGCTGATATGCAGATTGAAAGCCTTGGGCATGATGAGGATGTCCGGTGATGGCTCATGGGGGAGCTTGAAGGGGGAAGGCACTGACACCTGCGTCTGGTACAAAAGGATGGAGAGTGAATCCTTTCGTACCAAAGTTTAGCTGCGTAGTTGGGTCGTAATCTGAGTTAGGAATAGGTTAATTATTAAATTGATACCAGAGTTCCCAAGTTTTATGACAATTGGGATGGCATTGTTCTGTAAAGCAGATGTGTAGTACAATACAGTGGCTCAGTGTTTAGCATTGCTGCTTCACTGCGCTGGTATCATGGGCTTAACTACAACCAGGGCTGCGTGATATGATTGGCGCTATATAAAAAAAACATTGATTAAGCATAAAATATTTGGTTTAATATTGCATTTCTATCTGGGAGGGGTTTGATTTATTCCAGTTCCTAACAATCTTAAAATTAGTTGCATTACATATGTGCATAATGAGCTTATTAGGGTATATCTTGATAGATTTTAATGGCTTATTCAACAATATCCAAAAAGATCTGGATGCCAGTAATTTTTTTCAATGCAGTGGCGAATTTAAAATAGCAATAGAAAATCTTCCATATCGCCATGTAACGATAAACAGAGCCCACAGTCTCATTATACATCAACTTAATGTTTTCAATGTTTTTTTTCCTGTGTTGGCCACTAGAGGTCATCAGAGTGTACTGAAAAACTGAGCTGCTGCCTTGATTGAAGTTTTTCGACACTGGAATTGATTCAGCAATCTTCCAATGTTAATAGCATGTGACTAGTTAGCTGGAAGTTAAAATCAAGTTAATCCAGGCATCCGTTTGCTATATTAAACACTTGATTCTAGGCTGTTATTCTTGTGTTTGAGAAACTGAGCTGAATATTTGTAATATGGATAAAGAACTTAGGCTAATACTGCAACAGCAAGGTCAGTAGGTCACACTGTGCTCCCCAATGACATCCGTGTGACCGCTACCTCTGCGGGCCTCTAGATAGTCCCATACAGTCCCAAATGATGGTTAATGCTGTTATCAATTCTCCCAATGTTTGAATATAGAGAGCTGCTACCAATATTGGGGCCTTACTTATTGTTGATCCAGTTGGTCTCAATAGGCCTGGAACAGAATCTGAAGAGTAACTATAAACTGGACCCGTGTGTTAGTTATCCCTGTTTCACCCGAAACTACGACCATACGTTTATCCGTTTATGAGAGATTGCATTATTGTGTCTGGAAACTACTGATCTAGGCTGTGAGCACTGCAAAGCATCTTCCCAGCCTGTTCGTCTTTTATTTGTGTGACTAGGATGCTGGTAAGCAGGAGGCTGCTCTTCTTTTTCCCCATTCTGGCGGATACATGAGTGTTGCTGCATACCTGACATGCGGGGCAGCAGGGTGGCTCAGTGGTTAGCACTTCTGCCTTACATCACTGGGGTCATGAGTTCAATTCCTGACCATGGCCTTATCTGTGAGGAGTTTGTATGTTCTCCCTGTGTTTGTGTGGGTTTCCTCCGGGTGCTCCGATTTCCTCCCACACTCCAAAAACATACTAGTAGGTTAATTGGTTGCTAATAAATTGACCCTAGTCTGTGTGTCTGTCTCTGTCTGTCTGTCTCTTTGTGTGTGTGTGTGCTAGGGAATTTAGTCTGTAAGCCCCAAAGGGGCAAGGACTGATGTGAATGAGTTCTCTGTACAGCGCTGCAGAATTAGTGGCGCTATATAAATAAATGATAATAATAATAATTTAGGGCAGAGAAGGACTTTTGCTGTCTCTGCCTGATTACTGTTCCTGGTATTTAGCTATTATACTGCTTCACGAATGTATAAAATGCATAGTGTTGATTCCCCTCTTATGTGAATCCCCTTTCGGGTTAACCTTGCACAACACTTACAAACCCAAAAAATAAAGACACGGATACCGACTTAAGTTTGGAAATAAAAAGGTCCTTTTATTTTTATTATTATTATTTTTTTAAATTATTTTCTTTATTTTATTTTCTTTATTTTTATTTTATTTTATTTTTATCAAAATCTATCAAAAGTTTCTATCAACAATTTGGACCTTTTTTATATAGATGGCAAAGAGCAGGGCAGCCAGCTAAAACCAACATAAACCAAGGTGGAAGATCGTCTCCTTTCCACCCACCCAGGTTAAAACCTTATCTATTGGCCGGTACTATCGACTATAAATTAACTCAATACCCTCTGGACTCAAACTGGTTAAGCCCTATCAAGGCAAAACCTGATACTCCTTACTAGAGCATCAACGAGTCTGATAACGTTGAGGGAACCAAGGCTACATTGCCAACACTTAAGTACCGTATGTTTAACAACCATCTGACTGCCATGCTCTCCCACCACAGCCGTGTGTTCTATGGACCGCGCAGCCCGCCACCTAAAGAAAAAACTAACCCCCTCAACTCCGAAAAAATACTCTCTATAAACAAAACCATTCCTTCTACCGACAAATGAACCCCATCCGCTCTGAAAATATGTCTCTTGTCCACCGTTAACCCGGGATGACTTATAACTACCCCTTGCATGCTTTTAACGTTCTGTCTCGCGTATCAGTTTATCTTTTTAACCACCCTTATCAATGTGTCCGGGGGAATAGATGACCTCCAGGACAAACTAGGTATTATGTTCGACCAACAAACCTTCATTGAAGGCCATCGGGCATGTATTTGCGCAAGACCCTCACGAATGTCTATGATTAGATCCAGGGATTTACCCCTACCCACGTCATTACCTCCCAAATGAATCACCACTATATCGGGGGTACCGTGATCTTCTATTTCCTTACCTAACGTGGGAATCAACTCCGCCCATACCATGCCCCTTTTACCCAACCACCGGATGTCAACTAGGTGCCTGAAACCGGACCACCTATCCGCTAATCTGTGTTTCGCTGCCCAAAAGATAAAGGAATGCCCCACGACCCATATTCGCGTCATCTTCACCGTAGAACCTAGAACAAAATAAATAATCTCATCAAATCATACCCATATCTGAGAAACGTAACGACCACCAACAAAAGAACGTATTCTAAACTGCTATCAACTGTTAGGAATCCCTCCAGCCGGCACGACACAACCCGGAATCTACTCTGCCAGTCAGGTGTTCACTGGAGCCCCTGATGGTGGGGACAGACTGTGCTGCAGACTGACAGAGGGTCGTGAAGTGTGTACCGGCTGGGGAGAACACAAGCAAGTGGAGTGGAATCCAAGCAGAGGTCAGGGGCCGGCAGCAGACAACAGTACCAGTATACAAGCTGAGGTCAAAGGGTCACGAGCAGACAGGGAGGTCGGTATTGAAGCCAGAGGTCAGGGTCACGGGATACACAAGCAAAGTCCAAATCCAAGCCAAGGGTCATACACGGGTAAACAACAGCAAGTCCAATAGACAGGAACAAGGCAGAGAGCAGGTACAGCAGACTGGATACAGAGACTATAACCGGCAATGAGGCAGCAGACCTCATTGCCTTAAATACAACCCACAACCAATCAAAACCTGCCCCTAGACATAGCCACACTTGCAGGCTAATTGCCAGCACCTAGCAAGACCAATCAGGGCTTAGCCCTGAAATCCACACTTGCGGGCTAATGCCTGCTAATTCAGCCACAGGCTGAATCTGCCTGATTGTCCCTAGGGCGCATGCGCGCCTGGCTGCCAGGACGCGGCGCTGAGGAGGAGTCCGACCGTTGCCTTGGCAACGGTCGGGAGTTGGAGGGAAGTGACGTCCCGGTCATCACGGTGAAGGCCGGGACGTTGGGACCGTCAGGAAGCGAGCCGCGGCGGCTCATGACAGTACCCCCCCCATTGAGGAGGGGTCAATGAACCCCGACATCCAGGTTTCCTTGGAAATTTTTTGAAGAACTCCTTCAGCTGTTTAGGAGCATGGAGTTGTCTCCGTGGAATCCAAGACCGTTCTTCTAACCCACGATTCCTCCACTGCACTAGGAAGTGCACCTGACCTTGCACTTTTTTGGAATCCAAGATCTTCTGAACAACGTATCTTGGTGATCTGTTTGAATTTCTCTCAGGCAAATTTGAAGACTGGATTTGAGTAGGATATAATACCGGCTTCAATAGAGAACAGTGAAATGTGTTGGGAATTCTCAACGAGCCCGGAATTCTTAACCTAAATGCGACAGAATTCACCTGCTTGATGATAAGGAATGGACCGATGAACTTAGGGCCCAACTTTTTGCAAGGCTGTTTGAGCTTAATGTTTTTTGTAGACAGCCACACTCTCTGGCCCACCTTGAAGGAGCAGATGGTACGGTGGCAATCCGAATTGTTTTTTGCGACAAATGAAGCTTGTTTCAGAGATGCCTGTACTTTCCTCCAGATAACTCTGAGATCTCTTGCAGTGGAACGGATCTCCTGGACACCAACTGGGTTGAGCGAATACAAGGAGTTAGATTTGGGGTGAAAACCATAATTGCAGAAAAACTGAGAAGTTTTAGTAGATGAATGACAGGAATTGTTACAGGCAAATTCTGCCCAGGGTAACAAGGAAGACCAATTATCATGGAACTCTCTAAGGACTGGTTAACCCTTTCGGTTTGCCCATTTGACTGAGGGTGGTATGCGGATGACAAACTAACCTTGATTCCGAGAAGGGTACAGAAAGATCTCCAGAATTGCGCTATGAACTGAGAACCCCGATCGGAAACGATGTCAGTAGGGAGTCCATGGAGCCGGAAAATATGTTGAATGAATAAGACAGCCAAATCCCGAGCAGTAGGCAGTCTGGTTAAGGGAACGAAATGTGACATCTTGCTGAACCGGTCTACCACGACCCAATTGGTATTGTGTCCTGCAGAAGGTGGTAGATCCACTATAAAGTCCATGGACAAGTGGGTCCATGGTTTTGTAGGTGGTGCCAAAAGAACTAACTGGCCTACTGGGCGGATCCTAGGAACTTTGATTCTGGCACAAACCTCACATGAGAGGACATGACTCTTGACGTCAGCAGACATAGATGGCCACCAGACTTTACGGGAAAGGATTTCTAACGTCTTGAAAATTCCAGGGTGTCCCGCAACCCTACTGTTATGCGCCTCTGCAATAACCGCCTTCCTTAGATGGACTGGAACAAAGAGACGTCACTCCGGAGTAGTATCAGGGGCTAATTTTTGGAATCTCTGAAGTGTGATACTCAGATCTTGGGTTAACCCGGCATGGATTACAGAAGGAGGAATAATTGGCTCTGGGATAGTGACTGGAACGTGGTGTGCCGAGAAACTTCTGGACAGGGCATCTGCCCGGACATTTTTGGAACCTGGTCGGTAGGTGATCAGGAAATTAAACCGGGTAAAGAATAACGCCCACCGGGCCTGTCTGGGATTTAAACGTTTGGCTGACTGTATATATTGTAAGTTCTTGTGGTCGGTAATGACAGAGATCTGATGTGAAGCACCCTCCAACCAATGCCGCCACTCCTCGAAGGCCCATTTGATTGCCAATAGTTCTCTATTACCGACATCATAGTTGGCTTCCGCTGAAGAGAACTGACGGGAGAAATAAGCACATGGGTGCAGACGATTAGTATGAGGATCCTTCTGCAATAAGATGGCACCGGCACCGATGTCCGAGGCGTCGACCTGAAGAACAAATGTCCTAGCTGGATCCGGATGTCTAAGGACCTGAGCGGAGACAAATGCCTTTTTCAGGCTTTCGAATGAGGCTACTGCTTGGGACGACCAATTAGTTGGATTCATTCCTTTACGGGTCAGAGCGACAATGGGAGCCACAATGTCAGCAAAGTTGTGAATGAATCTCCTATAATAATTGGAGAAACCCAGGAACCTCTGCACCGCCTTAAGATTGTTGGGTTGCACCCAATCCAAAATAGCCTGGACCTTAGCTGGATCCATGGAGAATCCCTCAGAAGAGATTACATAGCCTAAAAAGGATACCCTCTGCACCTCGAACTCACAGTTTTCCAACTTGGCATAAAGGTGGTTCTCTCGCAATTTATGTAGAACTTGCTTGACATGAGTCTGATGGGCGGGCAAAGATCTGGAATAGATGAGGATATCATCTAAATAGACGACCACGAAACAACCAAGGAATTCCCGAAGAACTTCATTGATCAAGTCCTGGAACACTGCAGGTGCATTGCTAAGGCCAAACGGCATGACCAGATACTCGTAGTGGCCAGAGTGCGTATTGAATGCCGTCTTCCACTCATCTCATTCCTTGATACGGATGAGATTATACGCTCCACGAAGGTCGATTTTTGTGAAGACAGTAGCCCCTCTCAATTGATCAAAAAGTACGGAAATGAGCGGGAGAGGATAGGTGTTCTTAATTGTGATAAGATTCAATCCCCGGTAATCTATACAGGGTCTTAGCCCTCCATCCTTTTTGGATACTAAGAAGCATCCTGCTCCTACGGGAGATTTAGATGGCCTGATAAAGCCTTTCTCCAGATTTTCATCGATGTATTCCTGCATGGATTTGGTCTCGGGAACAGAGAGGGAATACAGACGACCCTTAGGTAACTTGGAACCAGGAATAAGCTCAATGGCACAGTCAAAGTCACGATGCGGTGGTAAGGTATCAGCAGCCTTCTTGGAGAACACATCCCAGAATTCATGATAAGCTGTTTCGGAATAGACTGAATCATACGCAGAGGCAGTGACAAGCAAGACTGTGTGCAATAAGAACTCCACTGAACAATCTCTCCTTTCATCCAGTCCATGACAGGGTTATGACGGGAGAGCCATGAGTGGCCCAGGATCAAGGGAACCGACGAACAATCGATCAGGAAGAAGGTGATTGACTCAGAATGGAGAGCTCCGATCTTCAACTGTAGTGGCGGGGTCTCCCAGGAAATCTTGCCACCAGGCAACGGACTTCCGTCTAAGCCACAGACAGTAATAGCAGATTTGAGTTTTACCATCGGAATTCCGGCAGAGCGGGCAAACCCGATATCAAGGAAGTTGCCTGCAGCTCGGCTATCAATGAAGGCCGACAGGTCCACAGAGCGAGCACTGAAGGTGAGCTGTGCAGGGATTAATACAGCATTTTTCGGGGAGATAATTTGCAGACCTAGGTGAACTTTCCCCTCATTCCCTAGGCATGGTCTTTTCCCGACTTATTTGGGCAGGAACGGGAGAAGTGGCCTTTTATGCCACAGTAGAGACATAGACCTTGCAAACGTCTCCTGTCTCTTTCCTCAGAAAAGAGACGATATGCTTCTAATTGCATAGGCTCCTCATCATCCGTGGAAACAGGAATCAGAACAGATGGAGGAGAAGATGCCTCTTTTTCAGTTTTTCGCTCTTTAATTCTCCAGTCAATTTTAATGGAGAGGTGCATCAGATCCTCCAGTGAGGTAGGAGACGGATATTGCACCAAAAAGTCTTTGATTTGTTCTGACAGGCCTAAACGAAACTGACTGCGTAAGGCAGGGTCATTCCATCCACTATCAGGTGACCATCTACGAAATTCCGCGCAGTATTCCTCTGCCGACCGCCGGCCTTGTTTCAAGGCCCGTAGATGAGCTTCAGCTGAGGCCATTCGATCCGGGTCGTCATACAGTAGACCCAACGCCTCGAAGAAAGCATCTACTGACTGCATGGCAGGACTGGTCTGCGGAAAGGAAAAGGCCCAAGGCTGGGGGTCACCCTGTAAAAGGGAAATGATAATCCCGACTCTTTGTTGCTCTGAACCGGAGGAGCGGGGTCTCAACCGGAAATAAAGCTTGCAGCTCTCCCTGAAATTCCGGAACAGGGATCTATTTCTGGTGAAGCGATCCGGTAAATTCATCTTAGGTTCGCAGACGGAACTCGGAGTGGGTTGTGAAGATTTCCCAGCTTCTTCTTGAGTGGACAAACGCTCAGACAATCCCTGGATCATTTGGTACAGGGATTCCACATGACCCGCTAGGGCTTGCGCCGGAGACGGGGAAGTTCCACTTCCTTCCATCTTAACTTCGTCTCCGGAACATCTGTTTTTTAGGCCGGTTATAATGTTAGGAACCCCTCCAGCCGGCACAACACAACCCGGAATCTACTCTGCCAGTCAGGTGTTCACTGGAGCCCCTGATGGTGGGGACAGACTGGGCTGCAGACTGACAGAGGGTCGTGAAGTGTGTACCGGCTGGGGAGAACCCAAGCAAGCTGAGTGGAATCCAAGCAGACGTCAGAGGCCGGCAGCAGACAACAGTACCAGTATACAACCCACAACCAATCAGAACCTGCCCCTAGACATAGCCACACTTGCAGGCTAATTGCCAGCACCTAGCAAGACCAATCAGGGCTTAGCCCTGAAATCCACACTTGCAGGCTAATGCCTGCTAATTCAGCCACAGGCTGAATCTGCCTGATTGTCCCTAGGGCGCATGCGCGCCTGGCTGCCAGGACGCGGTGCTGAGGAGGCGTCCGACCGTTGCCTTGGCAACGGTCGGGAGTTGGAGGGAAGTGACGTCCTGGTCGTCATGGTGACGGCCGGGACGTTGGGACTGACAGGAAGCAAGCCGCGGCGGCTGTGAGTACCGCCGTGGCTCGTGACATCAACTTGCTGAAATAGCCCCTCCGTACTAGAGGGGCCACGCCAGCGCAATTGGAGTACTCGCAAAGGAAACACCTCCTTCATTAGCTTCACATTTATACCCTCTATGAGGGCCATCTGTGCAAAATTCTTTTTAATTTTATTTTTATTTTATTTTATTTTATTTCTCAAAAAACTATTTTATTTTAATTCTTAAACAACCTGGAAAAGGAAAATTTGTAACCCACATGAAGGTAAAAAAACCCTTATCACCCTGGGAGGCACACACACTAATCAAGCCTTGCAAAGGAAACAAGAGGAGAAAATCCCTATACGCCCCCGTTCAACACAGCGAGCAGCAGAGCCCTGAGTCACCAAGTGATAGAGGAGAAAAGATAAGATGAAAGCGATAGAGAATACTGAAAGACATGAGGAGATGCAAGACTGTGTATAAGAGCTCCCTTCAAAGGCTCATTTGTCAGGCCGGATGTATTTCTAATAGGTCTGCGACTTCCATCTCTCTAGCGCTTGAATCTCAGTGACAGATGCACCTCTAACTGCAGCGGCAGTGGCAGCCCCTATCCTGAAGGAATGTGTACCGTAGTCCACAGGGTTTAGACCTATTTCCCCTTGAGCCCTTTTTAACAAGTCGTTAAACTGGAATTTAGTTAGCGGGGTATTATCCATATGAATTAACCACAAACCCTCCCCTGGGGGCCGGAGACTAGCAAATTTATTGGCCAGCATGACCGGGCATATGGATGTTACTTGCTGCTCCGAAATTGCTAACCAATGGCCTTTGCCTAACTGATCTGTTTTTGACTTAACTATCTTACAGCGAATCACATTAGGTTGTAAAATCACATTTCTAAACTGCAAAGCTCCACCTATGTCGTTCTTAGATCTGGCCACTAGCTCACTAACCCTAAAAGCACCGTGAAATGCTACTGAGAAAGCCAAACCAAAAAGCAAAGCCTCGTAATCATCCATGGCTAAATTATGCAAGACCTCAAGCAACCTAGCTAAAATTTGGCCGTCAATAGGCCGGCGAGTGTCATTCTTTATCGACTGCATTCTGGAACAACCCTTCAAAGCCTTAGCTATAATAAATGACATCATGGGATCCTGTATACCATTTAGCCTAGCCATGAATGAAATACCGGCTAACAGGGACCCCATTCTAGCTTTAGAAACCCCCTCATTATAATTATTCCACATAAAGCCCATAATAGAGGGAATCTGACCTGAAGTGCCGCTGTTGAAAGACGCCTGGTAACACAACCAACGTTCCCATGCCCCTTGATAACACTTCCTAGTTGCCGGAGCCAAGGACGCCTCCGCTAGCCACCTTATCCCTATCGGATCATCTGCCAAACACAAGGGGGACACTGTAAGCCGGTTACACGGGCATGTGGGGCCAGAGACCTAAAGCGTTGCCAGTCAAAACGAGAAAGAGCGTCCGCTATCTGGTTATTCACGCCGGGAACGTGTCGAGCACGAAAACTAATATCAAACTCTAGACATCTCAACACCAAGACTCGCAACAAGTTGATTGCCGGGCGTGATGAGGCACTCTGCTTGTTGATAGCCTGGACTACACCTAAGTTGTCACACCAAAAAACCACACTCCTACCGCGCAACCGGTCAGACCACAACTCTAAAGCCACCACTATGGGGAACAACTCTAACGCTAACAAGTTCCGAAGCAACCCCTCAGACTTCCATGACTGTGGCCAAGGCGCGGTGCACCACTCACCCTGAAAAAACGCACCAAAACCTTTCGAGCCTGATGCGTCTGTATGCAAGTTCAAAGATGTACTAGAAACCGTCTCAATATACACAAATCCTTCCTGATTTCTGCAGACAGCCGAACCTGGGAATGAGGACTACGAAAACCTGCCGTCGCTAGTTGTAATTTCCTGCAAAATACCCGACCCATAGGTATCACTCGGCAAGCAAAATTAAACGATCCTAACAGAGATTGAACTTTCCGCAGGGAGCAAGACGGTGACGCCATAACTTCTTCAATCAGGGACTGTAACTTAACAATTTTATCAGCGGGTAAACGACAACAACCTTCCATTGTGTCAATTTCTATGCCTAAAAACGCCAAGCATGTGGCCGGGCCCTCCGTTTTATCTGATGCCACCGGAACACCCATCACCCGAAATAGCGCTTGCGCTGCGTACAATGTGTCCTTACAACAAGGGGAATTGGCTGGGCCTATAAACAGGAAGTCATCCAGATAATGCGCTATGCCGTGGTGTCCCGTCCCTGCCCCAACACACCAGTGAAGGAATGAACTGAAAGCCTCAAAATATGCGCATGAAACTGAACAACCCATTGGCAGGCATCTATCCACATAGTACTCATTTCGAATTTTAAACCCCATAAATTTAAGGGACTCGGGATGCAACGGGAGGAGGCGAAAAGCAGATTCCAATTTAGCCATCATCGCTCCCTTGCCAAACTCCCTTACTATGGTTAACGCATCATCAAAGGACTGGTACACCACTGAGCTGATTGTAGGGTCGATCGCATCATTAACTGACTTGCCCGCTGGGTGAGATAAATGCTGAATTAATCTGAATTTTATGGTACTATCCCGACCGGGGAAATGACTAGATCCTGAATGGCTAGACCCACTATGCGGCCTATCTCCTTTCCAACCTTCTCCGCCAGAATGTCAGGGTGTATATATGCGGAGCGAAGGTTTCTGGAGGCGGCACCCACCACCCCACTGTCAATGGGGAGGCGAAAACCTTCCCTAAGGAAAGAGGCCTGCGCCGCATCCGGGTAAAGAGCCAGCCATCTACAGAGGATTGGGAATATAATGAGGGAATCCACCTTAGACTGCACCCTCCAGCCCTTCCCGACCGCTACCGATGCAAACGGCGCCCCTAGGGCAATCTTTGAGGGGATGACTTCCTCTACAATTAGAGCAAGCATGTCTGTAGCGGCATGCCTCCCCCTCCCGCATGTGGAATTGTTAAAGGCAAAGCACTGGTTCCTTGAAGACTGGGGAGCACCTCGTCTCCCCCATACTGAAACCTAGTTAACTGCGGAGTACCGTACCCCATATGCACCCCACCCATTTGGGCTCTATTCAACCTCATCCAAATTTCAACATCCTTATAGGCCAGGGGCATATAACGCTGGCCGTGCACCTTCTCACGAAAAAGCTTATCGTATAACCTCCAGGTCCCTGGACGTTCACAACTGTGCATTTCGTTAATCAAATGGAGATAATTCCAAACATCTATAATTGTATCTGGTCTCGTTTCCAAGTAACAGGCTGAAAAGACGCAGTACCCCGTCAACCAGTCAGAAAAATTTCTGTACGTATCCTCACCAACTCCCCCTCTTGCGCATGCAGCCGCTAACTCTCTTTCCGAGTCTTTTGTTAACTCAAAGATATCCACATAGTAGCCCCGCTTAATCATATCCCCGACGCTGCGCCTAATTCCTATCATCAACGCCGTGTTCTCGCACTTAACTAGCGGGCCTCCTGATGGTGCGGGGAGGAACCTCCTAACCTATCCCTGTGTTTCCTCTTACTTCTGCCAAAATGATCATTAAGTATCTTTATTAGCTTGCGCTGACCCTGTCTAGGGGAAGACGAAGCGGACTCATCACTCGTAGTTGCAATGTTTGGACAAGACAAAGGTGTATTACATACAGTGGAAACCTCATACTCACCGGCTGCTCCCTGTGCCTCCAGTCGACCCACTCCTGCTCCTCCCTCATCCTCCGACCCGATCTGCTGGGCACCCTGCTGCATCACTGCATGCCCCAACTCTTCCCCACGCTGCTCAGGGCGCACCGCACCGCCCTCGTCTATCCCCGCTGCCGTAGAAGAAAACTGCACCTGTGAAGCTGAATGAGAAAACACGTTAGCATTTGGGGGAGACAGATCGCACTGGGTCTGAGGCCGGACCCCTGCTGGGGCAACTAACGAGGGTGCACCCCCGTGATGACTCAAGAAACCCGCGGTCTGGGGGACACCCCGGCTCCTATCACCCTGCTGCTCTGACATGGGGGGGGGGCTGAGAATTATTAAAGTAATTCTATCGTTTTCAAATAAGCATTGCATAGGCGATTGTATTGTGTTTCTAACGCACAAAGTGATTTATTTAAGCAGATATAAATAGTCAACAATTCAATACATTATTATATTATGATACAGTACAGTACAGTCAATACCAAAAGATAAATACATACCACGCTCTTATCGCATGCGCTCGCTGTGCTAACCACGGGCACCCCTGGACAGTGATTCACCGTTGAATACTGTGATCAGTGAAGGCTGAAACCTGGGTGCACAGCTATGATCATATATACACAGTTAGTGTTACAGAGAACAATGCAAATGACGTGGCTTGCTTCTATAGGTCCAGACAAATGGGTCCAGGCTAAACAGGTCATAGGCTGATTCAATCTAAGGAATCCAAAGGTGGGGGTCGTCTCTCCAGGGGATGAGCTCCTTTCTTCCCGCCAATGCTCCAGTTACAATTAGCATTTCATAGCCAGCATCATACAAAGGTTTATTCCCTAACATCAATAACTAGAGTAGGCAATATGCGATCTCTCTGGCGATGGAACTGGACAGCTGCTGATGAATAGGGTTTTAATATGATACTAGGCATGATACCTTTCCTATAACCTGAACCTTGAATATCACTGAAGTGTACATATAATCATAATATATATAGACTAATAATAAACCAAATACTATCTGCTCATAAATTACAGTGTAACGGAACCAATATGAATATGAATTATATAAATAGCTAAATGTTGTTACGCGAGTGTGTGCGTGCGTATTTTACCGTGCGATCGCACCATGCCACGTGTTACGTGGCGTACGGATCTGTGTTACATGGCGTACGGATCGCAATCGCACGGCAAAACAATATTAACCAATATACTTTCATTCATCCAATTATACGACTTCGACAGAATCCTTACCAGAAACACCAGCCGCAATACCAAAAGAAGGTCTAGGATAGGCATGCAGGTACTGACTAGACAGGGAAGGGTAGGGGGCCGACCAGTTACTACCTCCCTCCAGAACGGGTCTGTGATCCCTAGGGGGTAGGGCAGGGACTCATAGGTGGCCGGACCGTCCATCCCGGGCTGAATGAAAAGCGGCGGAGGGAACGCCCCTTGAGACCGGCTAACCTGAAACCCAGAGGAAGGGGCCTGCTGCTGATATGTCCCCCTGATCCCAGGGGAACAACTAACCGGGACTGGGCCCAGCAACCCGGGGGCCTGATTGGACGAGATGCCCGTACCGGCCTGAGCCATCGCTTCTAAGGAGAAGAGAAGAGGGGAGACACCCGAGGGTGGGGTGTCCCTGGCATGAGGAACAGGAAGAGAGGGCCGGGAACTGGCTGTCATATCCCCATACAGGGCAGGAAAAGGGGGTAATATCCCCTGCTGCGACCTATTGTGAGCCGGGGGGCTGGAAAGGTCTAACGGCAGCTGATGTGTAGCATGAGGGGAAAAGCTGCCACCCGACTCCCCACCAGGGAATTGGTGATACAACGGGGGAAGCGGGTCATGAATAACGGGGCCCAACCCCATGTAAGGGGAACCGTGGCCCTGAGCCCTAACCGGGGTGAGGGGAACGCCCCCAGACATGCCCCTGGGGCCAGCATCGCCCTGCCCAGATATAACCGCAGGCCGGGTGTTTAACGTGGTGCCCCGAGTAAGTCCCCCAGCCGCAGGAAAAGTGGAAGGAGATCCACTTCCCCGCGCAGGGACTGCTGATCTGTGCCGCCTCCTGGCTCCGGACACGAGCGGCCTAGCCGCCTGCTCCGGAGCCCTAGCTCTTCCCACGTGACCCAGCCCAGCCCCGCGAGATCCCCTCGCGGCGGCCGAGTCACATGATCGCCGACCAACTTGCCGCTTCCCCCCCCCGCCCGGACCCGCCGGACGAACCCGGCGCTACAGGCTGGACATTGGAGGGAAGGGCGAGAGGGGACCAAGGGAAAATCAAGTGGGGAATCAGCGGTGCCTGCCGTGCAGTGAGGGGGGGGGGGTGAACCTGGCTGGGATGGACCTGGAGCACCTGGGACGGGTGGAGGATATGACCAAGGGAAAGAAACAAGGGCAGGAAAAGAAAGTAAATAGCAGAAGCAGGCAAAAAAGGAAAAGAGGAAGAAAGAAAAAACAGGATAAACAGAGATAAATACAATAAAGGAGAGAGATACTAAGCCTGATGCTGCTCGATATCCGGATCCTGGAAACAGGAAGCTCTCTCCTCCTCCACTGCTTGATATATTCTTTCCACGACCACTCCCACCTCATCCCAATAGGCTGACTCCTTCACAGACTTAACCCCTAATGGTAAGTAACATTGTCAGCTCACAACACATGCTTTTAAACTCCTTCGGCTTAATGGCCTCTCTCACACTTTATGGTACTTGGTTTGTGATACTCTTTCAGTCCGATATGAATAAGCTGCTTTAATAATGTTTGCTATGACAATAAGATTTGCATAATATTATTGCAATATTGACATCAGTTGTGTTTGTTTATGTGACCTGTGTATTTAGGTTTGAGCTCCCTAGTCTGTCTTGATATATTTTATTAGAGGCCACTGACTCACCATATCCTGCCTCTGATTAGTCCCTCTGAAGGGATCGCATTGTTTGTGCAGGATCCAAACGCTGGGAGTAGACCTTAGCTTGGGGCTTTGTTTTTGTCAGCTCCTACATGGTTAATAATATTGAGGTCGGGTTCTCACCGAATTTATAGGCAGGCTCGAAGAATTATCAAACTGAGGTTCATACATGCATCTTTTTTAAAGTGATATCTTATAGCATAATGTTCATATGTCTCATATCCTCTACATATATTTAGCTATGTGTTGATAGACTATATAGGTTTCACCTTGTGATATTGCTATTTAAACTAAACCCAAAAAAAACCAAAACACACTGGCGTTCATGCAGAGTTGAACGTACATCTGTTTTATTTGCGTACAAAACACATATTCTGGTGAAAGAGCAGCGGGCAAGTGTAGGTCGTGTATAGAAAGAGCATATTTACATAATTGCGACCTGGGAGCAGACAGCGGTCAGGGGGCATATCTCTTACGGGTACTGGTGGTAGGGCAATACCCATATTGATGATGAGATCCCTAGAACACTTATGAGGTCTTCACCTATAGCAGCCCCCATTCTTGTGGAGCACAATATGCTTGTGAATACTTGGCTGCCCCAGGACTTTACCCATAGTAGTAATTGGTGCTTTTATCTGTGGGCATTATGGGGATAAAGATGGACATAACACTGTTGAAGGCAATATTAAAACCAGAACAGATACCTGATGGAATGGAATCTTGAGAAGTGAGAGTAAAGTCCAGTAAACAATCCGAGGTCAGGGGCAGAAGAGAAAAGCAAGATCCAATTTGCAGTCGGGGCCACAACAAAAGGCATACACTAAGCACAGGTTCTGAACACATGGCAGACTAAACTATCTCCAGCACATGTGTACAGGAGAGGAAGCCTAATAAAGGAATGTGCCTCTCAACCTAAGAATCAGCAGCACATGTGAATGGTCTCTGGTTTGTTGTTTGGAGACCAGAAGAGGAGTATAAACATCCGCTTCAGTTACGCTGGCTTCAGTCACTTAGCAACTGGTACTGCAAGCCCAAAAAATAAATACAGCGCCTGCAATGTCCACAAGCAAGACAGCGTCTGCCACTGGTCAAAGGAGCGTTTAAGCTGGTGCAACGAGATGCAATTGTAGCTCCTGTGCCTTAGGGCGCCTCTGTGCACCTAATGTGCAGAGCAGTGGAAAACCTCACAGGTATGATCATCTCACCTTTCCCTGATTTCTCAGAGCAATGCCTCCACCCAAGTCGTTCACACCATTCAAGCTATACACACTAACAGGTTCCACAAGGGTCGACTTGGGAAAACCCTACCTGACTCCCTAAAATAACTTGTGGAAATGCACACACACTCACAGGTAAAGGGGTTAAGCCAGTGGTTCCCAAACTTTTGCAGTTCGCGGCACTCAAAGTCTCCATAATTTTTTCAAGGCACCCCTCCAAAATAATTATCGAGCAGTCCCGTTTTATAAGTAGTCAAAAAAACGTAATAAGTATTTAGGTCAGGACAGAGATACTTATTGAACTGTATGCAAAAATAATTTTCATAAATCCAAGGGAAAAGAATATTTTTATATATATTTTTTTCAATTATATTTCTGTAAAAGAATAATTTACAGCTAACACACTCTGCCCCCTCTGCATCCACACAGCCCCCTCTGCATCCACACACGCTCTGCCCCCTCTGCATCCACACACGCTCTGCCCCCTCTGCATCCGCGCTCAGCATCCTTTCAGCCCCCTTTGCATCCGCGCTCTGTCCCCTCTGCATCCTTCCTGCCCCCTCTGCATCCACGCTGTGCCCCCTCGCTCTGCCCCCTCTGCATCCTTTCTGCCCCATCTGCATCCGCGCTGTGCCCCTCTGCATCCGCGCTGTGCCCCCTCGCTCTGCCCCCTCTGCATCCACGCTGTGCCCCCTCGCTGTGACCCCTCTATATCCCGCCGTGGACAGTAAGAAGAAGAAAAAAACAAAAAAACAAAGAAAAAAAAACCAATCCGGCGGCACCTGGGACCTAGCATCCTCTCTCCTGCCGCTTCTCACTGAATGTGTCGGATGTGATGATGTCACGCCCGGCTTTCAGTGAGAAGCGAGGAGGGATGAGGTTGTTGGGTCCCAGGCGCCGCCCTATTGGTAAGTTTTTTTTTCTTTTTGTTTTTTCTTCTTCTTCCTGTCCACGGCACCCCTGTGACAGCGCCGCGGCTCCCCTGGGAGCCGCGGCACACAGTTTGGGAACCTAGTTGTTAGGCCAATTAGTATATATATTTGAAGGCCTTGTATCTGATCTAATGGCCTTAAACCTGATAAGTTATCAGTGTTGTATAAAGATACTTTAATCTTTGATACCGTGGGTAATGTGCAGAGTAATGAAACCACAAGATGATAATTGGATGATAGGAATAAGATACAAAGAGAGATCTTATGAGTAAATGACACTAGCATTTTCAATGCAATAGAAGATGACTATCAACAAAATTTGGAAGACACTTTAAATACAGTAAAGAGAGGATCAAGTCTTAAATTCCCTACTGGAGCACCCTGTAAGCCAGGAAATTGAACACATGATACATGGATGGAGTGGAGATGCTAATGTGAGGATATCAGGCTTTTGTTTATCTGTTTCCCTACACAGTGCAATCTGGGGCGATAGGCCCTCCTATCAGGGGCTTGCTGCCGGTGCCTGCATGCTATGTGCATGTCTGTTCGGCAGAGACAGGCAGGGAGAGTGTGCTGCCAGGCTGCTCTGATTGTGTTTAATGGAGGGGGAGGTTTTCGCCAGGGATCCCCGCAAGGAAATTTGGACTTTACGGCTCCCAACCTGCAGGTTCTCTTAGGAGGTGATGAGCGAGACGTAGATGAGAATCAGAGACAGCAGCAGGATCAGAATGACTGAAGGTCCTGGAGAGCGTTACCAGTAGAAAATGGAGATGGCACATAGGGTGCGACAGTCTTAGGACCGGTACTCAGGAGGTACTGAAGAGAGGACGCAGTAGTCTGTGAAGTGTTACCAATAGACAGTGGAGGTAAAACACAGGAGGCAGTAGTCTGAGGACCAATATACAGGAGACACTAGAGTCAGGGAGCAATGGTCTGCAGATCATTACCATGTTAGACAGTGGAGATGACACACAGGATGTGATAATCTGCGGACCGATATACAGGAGACACTGGAGGCAGGGAGCAATGGACTGTGGAGCATTACCACATTAGACAGTGGAGATGACACACAGGGTGTGATAATCTGCGGACCGATATACAGGAGACACTGGAGATAGGATGCAAACAGGAGTAGGAACACGACATACATAAATATTGACACCAATAAATTAAACATCAACCCAAAATAACATACATACATTAATAAACACATGTATAATATTTCAAAATGTAAAATATGGTTGAACAGTATGCTGATAGTTAACAAACAAAAAACGCACCCATTATTTACATACATCAATACTATTTATTTGATGCTCATTTATATTTATTGGTGTCAAAGCACAATTAACAACAAAACAGTCCATTAAACACAACAACCCATTAAAATTCTCTTGTTAATAAAGTCATAGTTGTTCAAATAAAATAACAGGTACTGAAACAGGCCATTGCAATTGTCTTCTCAATAAAGTCATGGTTGTTTAAAAAAAGAATTGGTACAAATCCTGGTTTTAAGTCAGGGAAACAAAAATGTAAATGAAAAGCTTGTACCTTTTTAAAGAAAAACATCTCTCTACTAAAGGTGAAAGTTTATAGTAGAAAATGATAACATTGCCAACATGTCATTCTACCCAAAATATTACCAAGCATACGAGCATCACCTAGCTCCCTTCTCTCAGCTAGATCTCAGCATCTGCAATCTACACTGTCATCATATTCACCCTCATCAGTGTGTACATCATCCTCTAACAATACTAATTCATCCCTGTTGGAATCCACCATCACAGAAGTCTGTGTACAATTGTTTCAAACAAAAGTTCTTGATTGTTTGTATACATGTTCATTTGTAAATACAACTATCTTTTTAAATGTACTTAAATCTGCCCCCCTGCCATAAAATACCTTGAGTGTCATCCACAATGTAACACTGAAGATAAGTGTTGTGTAATTATGTATAATGCTACATTTAAAAAAGAAAGTTTTTTAAATATAACTGATCTTGGAAAACTATTATTTTAAAATAATACTGGGTTGTACTATTAGTATTTTACTTATTTACGTTTGAGGATTGAATCACTTTTGTGAATTTGCACATTTATAGCATCCACATATTCAAAGAAGCACAATCTGATTTCTACTTTTTGTAACTACAATTATAACTGAGGGATGAATTAAGCCTGAAGGAAATTAATAGCTGAGGTGTGTATTCGTAAATAGTTTGTCGCTATGTATAGGGTTAAAGAGCTGGCAGGGGAGATTGGTAACGGCTATTGATAATGTCACTACGGGAGGGCTTAAGACAGACCACTGGCGGATCCAGAGGGGGGCAGGCAGTGCAATCATTCACCCCTAGCAGAAATTTTCATCCAATTAAATTGCGGTGGAGAGGTCCGATCATTGGAGGAAAGTGGACGGGGCCAATCAGGACCAACCAATCGGAGTGAAAGAGAGCAGTCACTATGGAAAATAGCCACCCCCCCCAAGAAAAATCTAGGTCTGCCCCTGAGACAGGCTATAAAAAACCTTGGCTGAAAAGTTTCTGCCTCTAGGATCAAGGAAGGGTTGACTGCCCTTCATCCCTGTTCTTTGGTGGAAAGGGGTCTGTGCTCCTTTACCAGCAGGGGCGGACTGGGCAGGGGGGCAGTCAGACCACTATTAGGGCCTCGTCAGATGCGGCCGCGTCAGCGCGCAGGCGGCCGCATCACATGACAGGGGATGTGGCCGCATCATCAATGACGCGGCCGCCTGTGTGCCCCCCGGGCTTCCCTCTCCCAGCCCGTGCCTGTTTACCAGTAACATGTCTCTGCTCTGCAGTTTTAAACATTTTGTTTTTAGATAACAGAAATTAATTGCAAAGAATCTGTTCATTATTGTATGCATCTGATCTGACTTTATATTGATGAGTCAGATGAATTAAACCCTAGCATGTAGATAGCCACAATGATATTCCTCAACCAGCTTTACCCACACAGACAATAATGTCCCTACCATTGCTTCCCAATCCAACATATACAGTTTTTATAAAATGAATGATGAGAGCAGTCAGATCAGAGGACATATTTGATAACTGTCTTCTTATTTATTATAATAATATCCTGCTTGACATGCTCTGTAAAATATCTGACATAGAACATAGATGTGCATTGAACACCACTGAAAGGCCGACCTGATGCAACAAAGTGAGTAATGGTGATACCACATTCCTATTAACATAAAACCATAAAACCATTACACTGAATAGATTCTGCCCATTTCAGAATTAAAAATGAATACTTTAGTTCCATCTGTAAAATATGTGTCCAAAGTCCCAGATCCCAGCCACTACAGCTCACTCTTTAAATACAGTAATTTAAAAATATATAATTTTAATTTGACCTCAAATGGATGTTTATAGAAAGAAAAAAACAGTGAACCAAACATTTTATTTTATTAAAAATACTGATCACTCGTGAACCATTTCATCTACAATAAGTAAGAAAAAATCCACTGAAACAAAAGGTTCATAACTAAGGCCATGGTGCACACCTTACCCAGATGCTAGGTCATATTTGAGCACCCTTTGTTATGTCCCATATTCATCAAAGGTCCCTAGGTCAATGTGTTGAAGTCAAGAAGTATCTTGTTCTTCATTTTGGACATATGTAAGACAACATAAGGTCCACCTCATTCCTGATAACTGGTGGCTCTGGATGGAGAGCGTCAGGAAGATAGTGGCAGGATGTCATGTCCCAGGCATCCAGGATAGTGACAGCCATTCCCTTGAAAGCTGCCCTCATTAAGATGTCCAGCTGAAGAGACAACCAGTCACTGCCATAAATTGACTTCTCACCTGTGTTAGCTGATTTAATTATCACAGTTGTCTGAGGGCTGCGGAACAGTAAAGATGCAATTGCCTGACGGACCCGATCCAACCTTTCTAAATAGACTCTCACAGGGAAGGTGGTGTAGTGGGCCCACAGGGTCATCACAACAACAGTATGAGGCCCACCACCAATCCCAGCTAAGTGGGCTGCCTCATAGTGCAGGTTAGAAATCATAGTCTTGATTACCCGGTAGGGAAGTCCATGGGCCCGCCACCGCACAGCTAGACCAACATTGGCATCCACTGCTAGCAGAGGTCCCGATTGATAATTAACATGCAAGTCTATCCTCTTGAGACCTAAAGTGAAAAACAATGATATGTATCTTTACTAAAGCATCAATGCTCATTTTAAAATAAAATAATAATAATAATAATAATAATAATAATAATTGTCTAATTATGAACGTTCCCTCACAATGTTGTCAGATCTGGGCCAGTGACTTATTACTTTTACAGTTTAAAATGCTTACCAGTACTTAGTTATCCCAAGCCCTAGTACTGGTGACAGAGACCAGTCCAAAGCAATGGTCAGCATCTATCGGGCAACAAGGGACACAATCTTCATAGAAGGGGTGTAACTGGATCACTATTAAATAACTTTTGGCAAAAAATTATTTAAAGCAAATAGCACAGGGCACTTATTTATGTAATTGCACGTGCACTTATTTTTGATATTGTGTATATTGTGAGACAGGAAATCGTTATCTCTGAGACCAGGGTAGAAAAGTTGTTTTTTCTGTTTAACCTTTCTATAGGATATGCCTATTTCTGATGTATATATTTGATACAATGAGCCTGTGTTTACCAAGCCTTTGGTGTATTGTGATGTGAGGAAGTGGCTTGTTTTGTTGTTCTGTGGAAATGTCTGAAGTATTCATGCCAGTCAGACCTTTTCACTTTGCTAGTGAGTCTCCTGCCTCTGAAATAAGATCCAGGAAATCACAGCAAGGTTTTTAAGAATTTCATAGCTAAGTATAAATATTAGTGGCTTTGCAATGCATGTAAATCCATGTTTGTGTAAATAGAGTACATCCTAATTCTAAAAATAGACTATTTCGGAACTGTATAAAAGATGAGCTGTGTGAGCATGTAAGTGTTCTTCTGATTTTTCATCTGACCTGATCACACTGGTATCTTCCACCAGTGTGTGAGAGCAAATAAACATCTTGCTTGAAAGACCTGCTTGGAAACATCTTCAATATTGCTGTATTTCTGTGATCTACAGATTAGACCCTAAATCTAATCCGTTCTCTGGCTGTCTCTGAGGTTTGGACCCAAGCGATTCCAGTACCACACTCTGCCTGCAACCCAGCAGCCCTGATCAATGTTATAGGCCAGGGGGGGATCCATTCACAGCAAACCGGATCCATAGTAAGAGGTCCGGAGTTACCAGCCAGGTACACCAGCAACGAGACACGCTAGCAGCGTCAGTTACGCAGACGAAACCCGGTTCTGGATGTCGGTATAGGAGTCCAGTGGCGGCAGCTTGTGTAAGCCCCTCCTACTGCAGCAAGAGGGCGCATTTGGGATAACGAAAGGGAACGATGGCAAAGTAAGCCCAGCCGGTTCCCAGCAACAACAGACAGGGTGGCATAGGCGGTCCATCCTGTCACAAGGTGTTTTAGTCACAATTCAAAAAATGTACATGTTATGCAAGAATGAACAGCTAGCATGTCTTTCAATATTCAAGTCAGATTTCAGTTCTAAGCACCATGTGCGCTGAAATATTAGGCCCAGCATTTGGTTATGAAAGCCCTCAATGGGGCAGATTAAACATTAGTAACGTTAAAAAAGGATGGCAGGGTTAACTTTAAGAGTATTGCAGTTTTATCATTTGATATAAAGCCTCAAAAGACCATATAAATCCATGTGAATGGACCAGGTTATATTTCATGTAATAAAGTCACCCCTGGATGTTGTTGAATATGTTTAATTTAAAGGGTTTTAAAAGCTTAATTCTATATTCTACAGATAGGTCCAGTGTACTGTATCATATAAAAGCATACAAATTCCACATCCATAAATCTGGATTCAAAAGATTGCAAGAGAACATGCAGTTATTGGTGAGCTAGCCGGCTGGAAACTTACTATATATTTGCCCCCCACAAGCATATTAAATGCCCGTCCTAAGTAAGCAATACAGAAAGGAGACCTAACAAGACCAAGGCAGCTGCCTATGAATTGAAATGATGGCTCTGCCTTATTTACTTTGTATATATGCAGTCTGCGATGTTAATGTACTCTATATGTTGTTGGCCCCAGATTAACAAATTTGTTAGCCAATCATGAGTCCCAAGTATTGTTGAATTTCAAAGTGCTTTGCTCATCTGTCATATAAATCCAAATTTTCTGAAGGTGGTGAACATCCTTTCCCTTGTCTAGTGTCAGAATGTGAAAAAAGACACCAGAGAATAAATGAGGTGGAACTGCATACAGTATCTTTTTTCAGAGCTTAATTTTAATGACATACATGGAGCAGTAGTACAGAAACCACCATGCTCTTAAAACCTTTCCTGTGGCATGAGTTGTTTTGTCCTGAGAAAGAGTCATTTGCATTTGATGTAGTCTAGGATTGCTACATAGTTGAGAAAGTGGAAGTGCCACAGTTATCCTTTTCCTGGAGCAGAGTTTGGAAGGCATAGAGAGGGTCCTGGAACCTGAACAACTTTAGAGGACAGCCTGTCAAGTTTTTATTTATCCAGAGAACATATAATTTGCATTTGCGGAAATCTGTAGTCCCTCTATCCTCACCCTTTCAAATTAATAAAATAAGGTTAAGGTAAAGCATTGAAAAGACTCCAAAACCTAAATCAATACACTCATTCTCTCACACTTCCTGTGCTATAATTAACTACAAAACGTTCCCCTAACAGGCTCTGTGCCATCTCTTCTGATCATCAATCTGAGGTATTTGGTGACAACCCCTGAGCACGGTAGGATGACTTCACTTACTTGGTATGAACATCTCCAAGTATTCAAACCACTGGCGAAGAGTAGAATCTCCGAGCATGTGGATGTCTTTCCCTTTGAGGCAGGCAAGAGCATCGGATGGTTTAGGAAAATGCTGCCCTAGACATGTGAACGTTGTCCAGCTGTCATTATAATAAAAGCCAGAAGGTTTTGTAGATATCAGACCAGGTCTGCACATACGGAGTTTAAAAGTGAGGTCTGCAAGAGAGTGGGGCGAGAAATGTCAAGTGATTGAAGGGCAACTCATTTTTTAAGGTTTCACAAGGCAGTCAGAGGAGGTCATATACAAGGTGCACTAGATGTACACCACAAAGCGCCTTATGTTGTACGACTGCACCTGGATAGAACACCCAGCATACTTCAAGGACCATACCTATCCTCTACTTGGGCCAAACCTCACAACTAGTCTGCCTAGGTATTTGAAGAGTCGGCAAAATCTCGAGGTGCACTATGCAAAAGGTTAAATGTCATATTGTTAGTGCCACAGATTCAATACAAGAAACTTTTAAATTTTGCTTCTAAAATATTGCCTGGTGTAAATGAAAATACACAAAATCAACATCGAAGCACAAAACAGCTACCAATAAAAGCAAAGGATCATGATCATCATCTATTTATATAGCTTCACCAGTTTCGCAGATCTGTATAGAAAATATCGGTCATTCACATCGGTCCCTGCTCCATTGGAGCTTACAGTCTAAATCTCCTAATACACACTAACACACATGTTCATTTTGCTGTGAGGCTGAAGGATGAACTACTGAGCCACTGTGCATACATGCAATTACCTCTAGCTCTCAGCTGGTGCAAAATTCAAATCCTTTTGTTGAGTGCCAAAGGCTGTGCACCCTTTCCTACAGCAAGAATAGCAATTATCGTCCCTAAAAATACACCCTTTGTCTGATTTTAATAATCCTATTCCTCAAAAAGAAATCTTGTTGATGCACTACGCTGGAAGACTAGTCCCTACTCCATACTTTGTAAAGAACCACGCCCTAACACCACACAAATTCTCCTCTCTCACTGCAAATATCTTCTCCTCAAACGCTGCAATCTTGCTCTGTATACCCATGGACCTTGGTGGAAAACAGGATGCAAGTATGCAAATCCAGGTGCATTACTGGCAGAGAGCTCCTTTGCAATCTGCAGTGGGGGGTATTGAAACTTGTAAGCTCCAGAAAAAGCAAAGTACAGAAAAGAACAGCAAAAGAAAAATAAGAGGACGCAGCAAAATTATATATAGTTAGACATGTTAAGCTGGGTACACACTACACTGTTTTCCTCCAATAATCGGCTCAAACAGCCGACATACGACCACTCGTTTAAAAGTCGGGTCAGTGTGTGCAGTGACACGATGGTCGAAAGTCTTCCTAAATGGACGATTATCGCCTCATTTGGTTGGTCGTACCGTTTAATATTTTCGGTCCAATCTCGTTTCCGCTGTGTAGTGTGTATAAACTTCCGACCGATCCACAACAGTGAGTACGAAATTACAGTCATTGCTCACGACAACATGGCTGTAAAAAGTCGCTAAAGGGACGTCCGCTCTTCCCTTTATCGTCCTAAACAAGGCTAGTGTGTATGCAGTCCATGGACCGAGCGATCGGATCATCCATCGCATGTAAAATCGCTCTGCATAAAAAGTTGGTCGAAATTTCTGTAGTGTGTACCCAGCTGTAGATAGCTTTAAGTAGACATCAAAAAAGAAAATGAATATGTATAAGTGTATACCTGCAGAATTCTTACCCAATGAGCTGTTATCTGATATCACACTGAGTGGAGAAATTGAGCCCGAGATAATCTGGTTGGTTACAGAGCTGTTGGAGGTCAATAAATTATATTATTATTTAACATTAAATTTATAATAGCATTATTTGGAGCAATAGCATTTGGGTGTTAGGACCACCCACATTTAAATGTAATTTAATTAATTAATTAATTAATTAAGGCTGTGAGATCTGGGGGTAAATGTATCACACTCTGGTTTGTACAAGTCGCCGGAAATCGGTGAGTTGACAGCTAAAATTTAAAGCGGCGCTGCCTTGCAAAGGCAAGTTTCCCTTTACAAGGCAGCGCCGCTTTAAATTTTAGCTGTCAACTCGACGATTTCCGGCGACTTGTACAAACCGTAGTATGACATATTTACCCCCTGGTGCTTTATTCACTTGAGGGGGAGGGGTGCTGCTTTCTTTTTAGGGCTCCAGTTGACTTAGCAGCCACATTGACGGATGGCATGGGACTTTGAGTGAAATCTTCTGCTAATGATTAGCCATGTCATGCCAGAAGTGCCAGCCAGCCCCGGGACCATTTTCCCTAGGAAAGACTGGGACTGCATAGGAAGTTAATGTGACTTATGGTCACTTTCATGATTGTGTAGATACTATGTGCGCCTCTTCCTGTCCAGCAATGCTGCCCCGAGTCGCTCACCTCTGGTTGCCTGCTGTTACCTGTGGAGAAGGGAGAAGCTATGGGGTCAGCCCTTCTGACAAGAAGCTATCAATACAGGGCAGGTGGGTTATCGAATGACTTCCCTGCCAAAGGCATATCATTATGGGTGGGCATAAAAGAAGGCTTTGCCCCAGTTGTTCTCTTTCTGTCCTACCTGGACATTTTGACTAGGGGCTGCAACTCATCACTCTTATTTTTATCACTTTGTGAACCCACCACAAGTAGATAGACATTGGACCTGGTCTCTAACGTGCTGATAGTCGAGCAGAAACCATGACTCAGCAGCTGAAACAGTAATATCACAGGGATTGATGCCCAAATAGTCAGCTTTCCAAGAACTACAATAATGTCCATCAAGGTGGTGTGGCCCAACCATGCAAAGTATTTGAAATCCACACTTGACAAGATTATCTATAAGGTGCATAGGCAGCATCTGGAAGTAGGCCACATGTGATTAATAATAATTATTGATTATACATATTTTAATGCATTCTATCAACACCTGCAGAGAAGGAAGAACATCACCAATGGGGTATGCAACACCTAGCAGAGTGGGATTGCTGCAATGCATCTGAGAGACAGGGCATCACTGAGAGTTTCAGGGCCTTGGGCAGTGGGTATTACCAGATCGCTGGGCTGGCAAGGAGAAAGTGAATTTATTTTCCCTGAGCTTCAAATAGTGCGAGAAGATGCCTCAATGGGGTTTGAGGTCCCCAGCCATGTTCTAAATGTTGATGAAGAAGTTTATAGGACATTAATTTCTGTTGTTGGATGAAGAGATGGAGGGCTGGAACCTTCAATGGACAAGATAGAGACCATGGAGAACTGGCCTCAACCCCACAAGTTGAGTGAGCTGAGCTCATACTTGGGGTTTTGTTCTTCTTATTGAAGATTCATGCCTCATTATTGAGCTTTCACATAAATCCACAACAACTTTACTCATGAGATACCCTTCACACTGCGGTATACCTCCCCACAAGAAGAGAGAAGGAAAGGTCAAGCATCATAAGCTGAGTTATCTCTTTTGGGACAGATGGAGTCCAAATAATCTTTTAAAACACATACATACAGAAGTCTCTAACACAGGCTTTTGTGTTGGTTAATGCAGACCCAAAAGGCCCTTTCAGCTAAATGTTGAGCCATGCTTTATCAACTGTATGATGATGGTTTGAGGACTGAGGAATGGCTGGAAGATCTGGGATCCTGAATAGGATGAATGCTTGTATCTATCTATCTATCTATCTATCTATCTATCTATCTATCTATCTATCTATCATATCTTGTGTGGTATTCTGTTTACTGTGTAATAAAATTAAATTATGATCACGTTTAGTTGTAATGTTCTCCTGAGTAGGTGTCTGATGCCTGCATGATCATGATTGTGCTATGATCATATCTAGTCAGGTCAGCTGTGTTATAATCATTTCCAATGGTTATATATTAATATAGGATACAATAGTATTTTAATATGTCACGTCAGGGTTTAAAGTGTTCTACGCCTGTTTACAGTGTAATAGAATTACATTATGGTCGTGTCTACTGGTCAGGTTGGGGTGTACTGTGGTGTGTGGAGTGTGCTATTTCTATATAGAGAGTGATAATATCATATTATGATCATTGTGGCAAAGAGGTGCATACCAAGCAGCAGTTAATAAAGGTTTTGTCTATCTCGGATCTTTTCATGCTGGTAGGGTGATCACTGTTCAAAATTCCATATATGTTAATTTTTTTTATTCTGTTGAAATTGTAAAAGCTACCCTAAAAGTGCTGCTCACAGACTTGGGATAAGCTGGAGAGGGGACCACAACCTTAGCATGATAATTCAGTGAGCAATCCATTGTTATCTAAGGGTGGTAAGCTTTATTGCCTGGCTGACTGGAGTCACCCTCAGCAAGGAATCCAGAAGGGGTCAGCAATCCCTCCAGTGTCAACCCCAGAGTTAAGCAAGATAAATTAATAAAAATACTGGGTCTGGCTACCCCTCTATATCCAGGGAGCAAAGGTATGGGAACATATCTCAAATCTAGGGATGAAATGTTGTTTTTGTTGACAGTAATGACCAGGGTTACGATTCCCGTTGGACTGAATCTACAGAGGGAGAAGTCTTCATATTCCCTATCATTTCCTTCTCAGTGCTTAACCAAGGTGTGCCCACCAAAGCTGGGTGATAACCTGGGTTAACGGCCACCATAGATGGAACCCAAGGTTTGCTCTTGGATAACAGATGAAGCTACCTTCTGTTTGTAATATGTTTCATGTTAACTGCTGTGTACTGTATGGTTGTAAATTTTGTTATCTGGTAATTGATTGATCATAGCCCTTTGTGACAATCATGACTACTGGTCAGGTTATGTTGATGATAATTTAGACCTTTTTCTTAGAGTGTGTTTCACATATTGCATACTAATTCCCTTGCCCAACTGGAAGGCATTTTCAAATATTGAAAATAGCAATAATTTGTACTTAGCTTCACGTGAAGGGCATCTCGAGTCCCCTAATGTTTTTCAGATTGTTTTTATCTATAATATGTTTTATATATAACATTTTTTATACATTGTATATAATTATAAACATCATTAAATGTTCAGATTTCACCAACCTGTATTTGAGGTTCATTGGCTCCCTAGAGGACTTACCCATTCAGCAGAGAGTCCTCCAGTTGGTCTGTCACTTTTCGGAATCCACCAGTGGAGTGATAGACCCAGGAGTCACAAGGCAGCTTCCGTGGCCTCACACACTGCCACGTGTTACCAGAGACGGGGTCCTTGTATTGGCACACGTCCTTACCCTCCAGTTCCAGGTTGCACTCCATCACCTCGCTGCTACCGTTAAATTGGAAATACCCATAGAAATAGACCTGTGAGATGGAACCAACATATTCTGGTTTTGGCTGTTTTTTGACATTTGAAGCAATTAGCAGATTTGAAGGCTATTTAAATAAAGTTTGTTTTAAGTGAACCAATAGAAGTGGAGAAAAAGGGTCAATATTTTGTGGTGCACGGTAGAGACCAGTCATATTTAAAATATTAATCTTTATGAATTACCAGTTTTTTGTTTTATTTTATTAAAATCAATAAAATAAAATAAAAAATTTGTATGGTGAAAAAATTATGTAAAAATTAAAAAGAAGAAATAGCTGTGTAACCTTACTTTTGATCCATTATTATAAATTTGTATTATGGTTACCCTTCTGCTCATAATAAAGATTC
This sequence comes from Mixophyes fleayi, assembly GCF_038048845.1. Lineage (NCBI taxonomy): Eukaryota > Metazoa > Chordata > Amphibia > Anura > Limnodynastidae > Mixophyes > Mixophyes fleayi. Next base: position 27,619,658 of record NC_134405.1, on the reverse strand, counting down.
AACCAACAGCTGACTATGATCTAAATGACTTCATAGGGAATGAAGGTGGTGGGTTCCTAATGGCATTACCTAAATTTCTAATTGTTCAAGATCCAAAAATTCATAGAGTAAAGATATTAGTATTATAAATGATCCCTTAGATATATAAACCTTCCATTGGATCACTATAGACCTATATTGTTAGTATTGTCTTCTGTCTCTAATGCAACCTGCTTGACTCCTTAGTACTTTCTATGAATCATTAGTTAGTTGTCTATCTATTCTTGTGTATCAACTAACATTTCTAAGTTTCCTGTTACACTGTTGTTATGCAAATTGAATGTAACAGATTAGTGTGATAGCATAAATTGTTGTTGTATCTTGGATAATAAATGTATCATGCAAATAACTAGATATATTTCTCCAAACTCTAATATAGTCTGCTATATATGCTTTCATAAAATCATTACATTAGTGTAGAATTGTCAGAAGAATAAAACAAACGCGTTTTGCTGTAACTATTTTACAAGGCATTCATAGATTAGAACAAACTCACAAAATGGACATAGAAAAAAGACTGTTCAGCAACTAGTAAAACTCTCAAAATGCGATTATTCACAGAAGCTAAAAAAAATGCACTCATGTAAAACACCAGCAATATGAAAAAGAAGATTTAACAACATTGATTATTATGAAACTGACACAAGCTCAACAAGAATCCATAGTAGGATTTATAACTCTAGAATAAATGAATAAGGCCACTAAAAGAACATCAACATGCAAGATAATGGCATTGTGGGAAATAAAAATAGTGTGTTCCAAACACACGCATTTTACTTCTTTGCCTATTGTCGTTGAAAATGTATTTTGATTTGGCTTGCATGAAAGACCTTTAGGACTCCATCCTTTTGGTCTTTTTTTTTATCAATTTCCATAGATTTAATAATAATACTGTCACGAGCCGCGGCGGTACTCACAGCCGCCGCGGCTCGCTTCCTATGCCTCCCGGTGTCCCGGCCAACACCATGACGACCGGGACGTCACTTCCGCCCAACTGCCGACCGTTGCCAAGGCAACGGTCAGACGCCTCTGCAGCGCGGCGCCCCGGCAGTATAGGAAGCCGGGCGCGCACGCGCATTTGTGAGGCCAATAATTAGTTACCTGTTACGATTCCTAGTAAACTCAGCAAGCAGCCACGGAAGTATAATACATAGTAACATAGTAACATAGTAACATAGTTGATGAGGTTGAAAAAAGACACCAGTCCATCAAGTTCAACCTATTTTGGATCTCCTGCGATCCTGCACTTATATTTGAAATTAATCCAGAATAGGCAACCGCCCATCTGTTTCAATTTTGAAAATCCCCCCAGACTCAATATTGCAATCCAATTTTTACCCTATATCCACTACTATCCTTTATTTTAAATTAACGGTCGTATCCCTGGATACACCTTTCCGCTAAAAATTTGTCTAACCCTTTCTTAAACATATCTATTGAATCTGCCATCACAACCTTCCCTGGCAATGAATTCCATATCTTGACTGCCCTTACTGTAAAAAACCCCTTCCTTTGCTGGTTGTGAAATTTCCTCTCCTCTAACCTTAGGGGATGACCACGTGTCCTGTGTATGGTCCTTGGGGTAAAAAGTTCCCATGAAAGCTCTTTGTATTGACCCCTAATGTATTTGTACATAGTAATCATATCTCCCCTTAGACGCCTCTTTTCTAAAGTAAACATGCCTAAACTGGCTAACCTTTCCTCATAACTTAATGACTCCATACCCTTTATCAATTTTGTCGCCCTTCTCTGAACCCTTTCTAGTTCCAAATTATCTTTTTTATAGAGTGGTGCCCAGAACTCTACTGCATATTCAAGATGAGGTCTTACCAATGATTTATACAGTGGCAAAATTACACTGTCTTCCCTTGCATCTATGCCCCTTTTTATGCATGCCAATACTTTGTTTGCCCTTGCAGCTGCTGCTTGACATTGAGCACTATTGCTAAGTCTACTGTCTACGAGCACTCCCAAATCCTTTTCCATTATAGATTCTCCCAAATTAATTCCATTTAATTTATAGATTGCGTTCTTGTTTTTGATCCCTGAATGCATAACCTTACATTTATCTGTGTTAAACCTCATATTCCATTTAGCCGCCCAATCCTCCAGTTTATTTAAGTCTCTCTGTAGAGAAGCTACATCTTGCTCTGATTTTATTACCTTACAGAGTTTAGTGTCATCTGCAAAAATAGAAACTTTACTCTCTAAACCATCACCAAGGTCATTAATAAATATATTAAAAAGGAGTGGTCCCAGCACGGAACCTTGAGGAACTCCACTTAAGACCTTTGACCAATTAGAAAATGTTCCATTTATCACAACTCTCTGTTCCCTATTCTCTAACCAGTTTTCGATCCAAGTACAAATTTTGATTTCTAGACCCAGTTCCCTTATTTTGTAAACCAACCTCTTGTGTGGCACTGTATCAAAGGCCTTTGCAAAATCTAAGTAGACCACATCTACTGTCCTGCCCTGGTCTAAGTTCCCACTAACTTCCTCGTAGAAACTAATTAGATTAGTTTGACATGACCTATCCCTCACAAATCCATGTTGATTCCCACTAATAATTTTATTGCGTACCAAGTAATCCTGAATACTGTCCCTTAAAATACCTTCCAGTAGTTTCCCCACTATTGATGTCAGGCTTACAGGTCTATAATTCTCTGGTTGTGATCTCGTCCCCTTTTTAAACAACGGCACCACATCTGCTATTCGCCAATCCCTTGGTACTGAGCCTGATGAGATTGAATCTCTGAAAATTAAGAATAGCGGTCTAGCTATTTCCGAGTTTAATTCCATAAGGACCCTTGGGTGTATGCCATCTGGACCTGGAGCTTTATTTATCTTAATATTCTTCAGTCGCATTTGGACTTCTTCCTCTGACAACCAAGTATTAATTAATGGCATGGTTTCATTTCCATTTTTATGTATTACTCCTGCCATTTGTTCCTCTCTGGTAAATACTGAAGAAAAGAACGTGTTTAATACAAATGTCTTTATTCCAGCAAAATATATAAGCAAGGATTCAGTTCCAGGAACATGCAGGTTTTCATAAACAGGTATAACTCCCAACATAAACAGGAACAGGTGTGGCAGGAAGGTACACAGAAATAACAGGTTCCACAGAATGCTAATATAGTTTGAATGCAGGGATAATAAGGGTGAGTTACCCAATTTCAGCAAGCAAAAGTCTTGTCCAGGAACAGAGTCCAGGCAAAGTAAATGTCACAAGCAAACTTGCATAGTCCGGTAATCAGGCCAAGGTCTAAGGTAACGAGAGGTCAAGCAGTATCCAGTATTCAGGCAAGGTTCGGGGTCACAAGCAGACAAGCATAAACGGTAAACAGGCCAAGGTCACAACGGGAGATCAAATATCAGCAGAATCAAACTGGAACAGGGGGAACACAAGCAGCAGCCAGGTATACAAGGATGAACTGCACAGAGCACAGCTTGAGGCAGGTATTTAAAGCAGTGCGACAGGTGCAGTTCTAATTAGGCATAATGCAAGGTGATTAACTCCTTCAGGCATGTAGAAAAGTTCAGGAACAGAACAGCAGCACCTCTGGTGGTATAAGGTACTGCTGCTAGATACAAATAACAGGCAGAGTTGTAACATAGCCCCCCCTTTAAGGAGCGGATTCCAGACGCTCCATACAAGCTCCCTTCAGGTTTTCCTCCTCTTCTTTTTTTTTTTATGGGATCTTCCTGAAGACACAATTGGGCTCTTCTCCAAAGGAGTACAGAGAAGACCCAATTCCTCAAAAGCAAAAGAAGAATTGGCAAGTTCGTCCACTAAGTCGCTAGCATCTTCAATGAACTCACTTTCAGAGTCTGAGTCCCAGCCAAGGGTCAGGATAGGACCTTTTATTCTATTAGAAGATGGCGATTTGCCCAAAAAGCCAGTCACCAAGGTTGATGCTTGTGGAGACTGAGGTGGCATAGAGAGACCCCGATCAGGTGACTTGACTGGAGATGAAAGACATTTCTGACAGACTGTATTTACAAAGTCCATGGTGTTGTGGGTAATAGGATCATCAGATTTAAGAAGGGAAAAAGCCCAGGTCTGCGGCTCCCCTCTGAAATTCATGATAATCGTACCAACTTGGTTAAATTGGTCAGAGAAATATTCTTGAAATTCTTCAAATTGCTTCATACAAACTTGAAGGACTAAAGCAAATTGTTTCAGGTCTCCGTCAAAGAAGGCTGGAGGAGGGTCTGAAGTTTCAGAAGAAGCTTTTGGGCGTTCAGGCTCAATAGCAGACTCTGAAGAGTTCCCAGCTTGTGCCGTAGTCTCTGGAGAGTCCCCGGCTGCGACGGCAAGTTGGGCACACTTGACGGGAAGCCTGGACTGGGCACAGCACGTCGGGCTGAACCGCATGGACAGTCAACTCGGGCTGAACCGCATGGATAGGCAACATGGGCTGAACCGCATGGATAGGCAACTCGGGCTGAACCGCATGGACAGGCAACTCGGGCTTAACAGCATGGACAGGCAACTCTGGAGCGGACTGTAAGGGCAGCGTCCCCTCTGGAGTAGACTGTAAGGGCAGCGCCCCCTCTGGAGCGGACTGTAAGGGCAGCGCCCCCTCTGGAGTAGACTGTAAGGGCAGCGCCCCCTCTGGAGCAGACTGTAAGGGCAGCGCCCCCTCTGGAGCAGACTGTTAGGGCAGCGCCCCCTCTGGAAAAGACTGTAAGGGCAGCGCCCCCTCTGGAACAAACTGTAAGGGCAGCGCCCCCTCTGGAGCAGACTGTAAGGGAAGCGCCCCCTCTGGAGCAGACTGTAAGGGCAGCGCCCCTTCTGGAGCAGACTTTAAGGGCAGAGCCCCCTCTTTGACAGTCTTTAAGAGCAGCGCCCCCTCTGGAGCAGACTTTAAGGGCAGTGCCCCCTCTGGAGCTGAAGACTCGGGAGTAGAGGCAGCGGCTGAAGACTCGGGAGAAGAGGCAGTGGACTCAGGACCGGACACAGCGGACTCAGGACCGGACACAGCGGATTCAGGACCGGACACAGCGGATTCAGGACCGGACACAGCGGACTCAGGACCAGACACAGCGGCAGCGGACTCAAGGCAGAGGCTGGCACCTCGGAACAGGAGACAGAGGCTGGCACCTCGGAACAGGAGACAGAGGCTGGCACCTCGGAACAGGAGAAAATTGCAGGAGACTCAGTGCTGGCGGTAGCTGGGACTGGCACCGCAGGACAGGTGGCAACTGGAGCTGGCACCGCAGGACAGGCGGCAACTGGAACTGGCAGATTAGGCCCTATCCCAGGGAATGGATTAGGTTGAAGTAAAACAACAGGAGATGACGTGCAGAACAATCCAGGGTCTGGAGAGGAGCACACTGAAGGCTGCTCCAAAGGATGTTGTGGTCTGCGGAGCGGACAGCCTTGTAAGAAATGTTCGCCACTGGCGCAGTAGAGGCATAGTTTACCAATCCTTCCGCACCATCGTTCCTCCTCAGTGAGATGGGGACGCAGGTAGCTTGGTCGTTTAGATCCCCTAATGGTAGGGACCGCAGGCAGTACCATAGATGCAGCACCACTGTCAGAAAAAGTTCTGGGAAGATTCTCTGCGGTCTGCATGATTTCACCTGAGGAATTTGTTGCTTTAAAATCAGAATTAGTGATGAAACTACTTAACACAGCACCAGGAAGGGTTTTAAGCAGTTCTTGGAGTAGAGTGGATACCTGTATGATTTGATAGCGGAGCTGAATAATGTCCATCTGCAGTATTTGTAGTTATGGATTAAGTGACATGGTCTCAATAGCCAAACACAGAGTTCAATACAAAAATACTAGGAATCCCGGGACTAAGGAGAGGGCGTGCAATCAGCAGGCCTAGATTGTATGGCAGTTCATCATGTTACGATTCCTAGTAAACTCAGCAAGCAGCCATGGAAGTATAATACAAATGTCTTTATTCCAGCAAAATATATAAGCAAGGATTCAGTTCCAGGAACATGCAGGTTTCATAAACAGGTATAATTCCCAACATAAACATGAACAGGTGTGGCAGGAAGGTACACAGAAATAACAGGTTCCACAGAATGCTAATATAGTTTGAATGCAGGGATAATAAGGGTGAGTTACCCAATTTCAGCAAGCAAAAGTCTTGTCCAGGAACAGAGTGCAGGCAAAGTAAATGTCACAAGCAAACTTGCATAGTCCGATAATCAGGCCAAGGTCTAAGGTAACGAGAGGTCAAGCAGTATCCAGTATTCAGGCAAGGTTCGGGGTCACGAGCAGAAAAGCATAAACGGTAAACAGGCCAAGGTCACAACAGGAGATCAAATATCAGCAGAATCAAACTGGAACAGGGGGAACACAAGCAGCAGCCAGGTATACAAGGATGAACTGCACAGAGCACAGCTTGAGGCAGGTATTTAAAGCAGTGCGACAGGTGCAGTTCTAATTAGGCATAATGCAAGGTGATTAACTCCTTCAGGCATGTAGAAAAGTTCAGGAACAGAACAGCAGCACCTCTGGTGGTATAAGGTACTGCTGCTAGATACAAATAACAGGCAGAGGTGTAACATTACCACCTAGGTTTAATTACAGGCATTAGCCTGCATCTGTAGACCTCAGGGATAAGCCCTGATTGGCCTGTTAATATGGCTGGCAATTAGTCTGCAGCTGTGTATCTCCCAGGGGCAAGCCCTGATTGGTCTCTGTCTGTATTTAAGGCAATGAGGACTGCTGCCTCATTGCCGGTTATAGCTTCTGTTGCCAGTCTGCTGACCTGCTCTGTGCCTTGTTCCTGCCTGTTGGACTTTCTGCTGATTACCCGTGTATGACCCTTTGCCTGGATTTGGACTTTGCTTGTGTATCTCGTGACCCTGACCTCTGGCTCATTTACCGATTTTCCTGTCTGCTTATGACCCTTGACCTCGGCTTGTTAATAGGTATTGCTACTTGCTGCCGGCCCTTGACCTCTGCTTGGACTTTACTCCGCTTGCCTGGTTTCTCCCCAGCCGGTACACACTTCACGACCCTCTGTCAGTCTGCAGCCCAGCCTGTCCCCACTATTAGGGGCTCCAGTGAACACCTGACTGGCAGAGTAGACTCCAGGTTGTGTTGTGCCGGCTAGAGGGGTTCCTAACAGATACATGATACCATTGACTTATGATATACATAGATTTGGGAGGTCAAACTATTTAAATACCATTGAAAGACAATATTAAATGTGGAACCTGATCTAGTTGTTGAAATGGTTGGATTGTTGTTAAGGGTTAAGTTTTAATCTTTCGTGCATGAATTTAATGAGGTTCAATGTATCCTTAGAGACAAATTTTATGTTGAAGTCCTCACTCAAGATCATTTATATTTTATGATAATCTTTCTCCAATAAGACTGCACCCTGAATTGAGCTTGGTGGCAGACAACATGAGGGACAGGACAGACAATAATAGTGTGATAGTGCAGATCACACAGATAGAGCAGATCACGCAGATCACAGGCGCACAGAATGATGGGGGAAGTGTATGATGTCACATCCATTACACATTTTCATCCCGAATACTAGGGATTATTTTCATAGTTGATACGTGAAACGGTATATTTATACAATGGTATCAAGACATTTTCATTATAAGGGCAGTACCTGTGGTATGTGCAGGAGGGAAGCTAGGGTCACTTTATAGAAGTGAAGTTTGGTGCTGTCACAGTGGGGAAATAGTAGCATTTGAGTGGAGCTATCCATGTTGTTCTATGTATAGTAACTTTAGATGCTCAGGCTCGGTTCCCCAAGAACTGAACACACCCGAACTTAGCAGTTCCGAGTCGGTACTTTTGCACGCCCTCGGAATTCAAAACCATGCAAAATGTTATCGTTAAGTAGTTGGATCTCACGAGTTTTGGATTCTATAAGTACCGCCCTCTCTTGCGATCCAGCATCATTTCACAGAGGGACACAGAAGGGGTAGCACAGTTCTTGGCAGTCTCTAGTGCAATTGGGCAGTGTCATAGGTAGAAAAGAAAGAGGAGGGGTAGCAGTGGTCTTCAAAGTCTCCAGTGACATTCAGGAGAGCTCCATTGCTCCACTGCTAATTGTCATAGCTCAAATAGAAATAATAGGGCTGGCAGGAATCTGTAGTTCATTTTACGGAAGAGCTGTCACAATTTTTGGGCAATTCGTTTAGACCAGACCAAATGTCAAAATATTCTGCAGACGCATCTGCATCAACACTGGGTGTCTTGGGAAATCTCATTTTTTTCCTAGCAGCAATTTCCAGAGAAACTGAAGGAAAAGACGTCATTGTGTCAGGTACTACTTGAGCTGTCAGCTTGCTGACCAGGAGCTCATTGCAACTCTTGAGATCTGGGTCAGTTGGAAAGAAAGAGTAGACATAGCTCTTTAACCTAGGATCAAGCACAGTTGCCAAAATGTAATGATCCGATTTAAAGATGTTGATAACTCTTGGATCCTGGTAAAGCGAATAAAGTACTTAATCTACAAGTCCAACAAGATTAGCGTAATTGCTTTGTTTCATTTAATTTCCTCCTTCAATTTCTCTTGCTGCTTTTCAAAAAGTCTAATTACTCAAGCTAACAGTGTCTGCACTCTCTTCACAGGTGACTACTTTGAGTTGTTTCAGCACCTTGCACAACACGGAAAGTATTCTCCACTGCGCTGGACTAAAGTACATTCCCCCTAAATTCTATTTTTCTTGCAGCTGCTGCATTCTCCTACATGCTGTTGCAGAATCCCGAAAATGACCCTAAATATTTTGGGAGACAGACAGCATTTCCTGCATGTCATTGTCATTTTTTAAAAAGTTCTGTACCACCAAGGTGATTGTGTAAGCAAAACAGGGAACGCAATGGAATTCCCCGAGCTGTAATACTCTAACAATATTGGTGGCGTTATCAGAAATCACATATCCTCAGGAGAGTCCAAGCAGGAAAAGCCATGTTGCAATGACATCCCTTAGTTATTCAAACAGGTTGTCAGCGATATTACCTCTGACCTGCGCCTTGTTTAATCTCTGATAACCACCTCTCTCTCCCATCTTCAAGACTTCTCCTGTGCTGCTCCCCACTTATTGAATTCCCTACCAAGCTCAATCAGACTTTCCCACAGCCTTTAAATCTTTTTATGCTCTTTGAAAACCCATCTCTTTTTTAGAGGTGACCTTATCCTTGATAACACTATTCACACTAATGCACCCTCACAACTATCCCAATCTCCACTCTGAGCCACACTCGCTTCTCTTGTTTCAGCTGTGCCCTCTTCCCTTTAGAATGTAAGCTCTCTTAGTTTTCATGTCTCCATTTATTTTGTCTGCCTTGTCTGTTGTTGTTTTACGTATGTCTTGTTTTATGTATGCCCCTGTCTTCCAGGGGCGGGCTGGGGGACATCTGCCCCCCGGGCCGCTCAGTCTAACCGCTGTTTGAGCTGGCCACCCCCCCATGGATGCAAGCAGTGCCGTCCGCTTAAACTGAATAATACCAGTGGCGCACAGGCGGCCGCATCACATGACACTCGATGCGGTCACATCACAGGCGGCCGCATCGGGTGTCATGTGATGCAGCCGCCTGTGCGCCCCCCGGGCTGAAATTTGACAGCCCGCTTCTGCTGTCTTCCTTACTGTACGGTGCTGTGGAGCACTCTGGTGCCTTACAAATCTACGATAATAATAATATTAATAATAATGATAATAATAATAATTAATAATAATATGCCTCTTAGTGAAGCAAATAATACACAGAGTAGCCTGCCTCTGAAAACTGGGACGTTCTTGCGTACATGCTGCTGCTGTCCCTGCTGGTTAACGTGAATCACCAACCCAGTGGGCTGTCACAATCATATAATCTTTAGTTTGCCCAGTTCCGCTTGTCCACATATCTGAGGTTAAATGTACAGTGGGTAGAATGGCATTTTGTAGCCCAATAATTACATTTTTATGAACCTTCTGGTAGAGGTGAGGAATAGCTTTTCTAGTAAAATGGTGTTGTGATGGAATTTGGTAACAGGGACAGAAGACCTCAAGTAACTGTCTAAAACCCGCTGCATTAATAGTGGATATTGGACGCAGATCTAATACTAGCATAGTGGCCATGGCGCCTGTGATCCCCTTTGCGACTGGGTGACAGCTGTCATACTTGCTTCCTCTTGCAAAGAATTGTTTAACAGTCAATTGTTGCAATCTACTAGTAGTCTTCTTCTTGGTCTACTTCTGGGTTGAAGATCCACCCCCAGCAGCAGGATCAGCAGCAGTGGGCCTAATGCTCAAGGATTCTTCTGAGGAGTCCTGGATAGGGGAGGAGTCATCTCGCCTTAGAAACTTTAATGCAGGTCTAACTCCGATCACTTGTGAGGATATTGATGATGAAGGTGTTGGTGGTGTCGTTTGCAGGTGTTGGGAGAAGGGATGTAGCTGATGCTGGACTGCTTGTAGTTATTTTTTAGCATAAGTTTCAGATTTTCACAAAAGCTTTTCATGAACTTGCCTCAAATGGTGCAACATGGATGAAGTTCCCAAATGACTATTGCTTTACAAACGCTACAAATGGCTAGACAACTGTTGTCAGGATTTGGGTAAAAATAATTCCACTCATAAGAGTTGATTTTTGGTCTTATTCCCAGGCATGACAATGGCCTTCTTTTTATCACTGGCAAGAACTGCTGCAATCTTTGTTGGAAAGTGTATGAAAATAATATTGTGACCTGTGAGGTGGTCAAAATTGACTGCAAATGACTTGAAATTAGTGTAATTGAGGTTAATAATAATGTGGGTGGAAAAAAAGCAAAATTATGTGATTTTAGAAAAAAAAAATAAAAATAAAAAAAATAATCCAAAACCAAAACCAAAACCAAAACACAAAGTTAATCCAGATCTAAAACCAAAACCAGAACACGGGGGTTAGTGAACATCTCTAATAGTAATACCACAACACTGATAGGTGGCTGGAGAAAAAAACTAGAATATGTACTGGATGAGCTGCCGATTTATTGTAAACAAGGAAAATCAACTGACGTTCTCCCATATTTTTAGGCACTCTTACGTTTATCTGTCCTATAATTCAGTGACAGCAACACTCCTGCCGCTTCTCTCCAATCTCTCTGGTGGTGATTTCTCCCAATGTCCCAACTGTCTCTTGGTCTGGTGAAGACACCTCCTGGTGTCTCCTCTCTAACACCGCTAGCAGCCCTAGAAGTCAATGAGTTACCGTGCAGTCTCTTGATTCTGGCAGTGCTCTACAGTCTCTCTTAGAGCAAGCTGTCTGTATAGAGCAGGATATTGTAAGGTCCCTAAATGGAGAGGTGCCTCACAGGGCGACTAACTCCTAGTGCCTCCGAATTAACCACGATCCGCGTGGATGACTGGATCCTACCTCGGTCCCGGATTGGGGGGGTTTCTCCAGACGCCCGCAGATAACACCTAAGAGGGAGAACGGAGTTAAACCGCGCCTACCAGGTAAGGGCTGTCCGAGAATACGGCAACGAACAAGGACACTCTCAGTCCAAGCCCACTTGCCGCCTCCTCGCTTTTGCTCTTGCCAAGACGCGGGGGACTACAGGCACTTAAGACCAAGACTAGTCCGAGGACTAATCCCGCCTCAAGTACCTCACACACCTGTCGGTGAGGGCCTAACCGAAAGGGGAATCGAGCGTAATACTCACCGGGACACTCCCACTTCCGATCCGGTTCTCCTGCACCTTCCCGACACCTGCGGATGACAAGGACACACAGCCTCCCTCTGCACTGTCAGTGAGACTAAGATGGCACCCACAGAACTGGACTGACTACAACAGCAACCCGACCCTAACAACGTTCTAATGGTCGGCAACGCAACTAAGTCAAACCACTATGACTAACTAGGTGTGGTGCACTAATGGAACTGCTCACTTACACACTACGGGGAACACCAGCCGGTGTTCACGGACTAAACCGGAGGGCGGTTCCTAACCCCCTCACCCAGGTCGTACCAAGAAGCTGCCTTCTTGCTATGGGGTCACCCACAGACCCTAAGGACCGGTTCTTTAAGCCTGGCTGAGGTTCAGGGGAACAGCACACTAACCCGCGGGCCGACTGCCGCACGGAACAGCCGATCGAATTAAACCGCCCGACTGCCTGTACTCGGGTATCTCACACGTGTCCCTACGTCCGGAACCACAGGTCCACTTGCACGGAACCGGCCTTGAGGACCCTCATTCAGAACCACGGCCGCCCCTGGAACTGCCTCAAGGTGTGCTGCACTGCCACCAACTCACTCAGCCACCCCCTCTGGGTACCAGTGTGACCCCGGGGACCTAAGGGACAGGAAAACTACGTGTGTTCTCCCCTGACTATGTGTATGCTGGTAACTACACTTGTCCCCACAGCACGGGTTAGCACAGGAAAACACAGGAACAAGAGCCTACCTTTAATGGGGGCCTGACGTCTTGCCCCTGGACACAATTACGTAGCACACCCAAAATACTGTAATTCAACAATACCCGCCGCACAGACAGAATACAATATACAGTACTTTGTAAGCTACTTACCAGAGCACACCGCTGCTAGCCAACCAGCCGGTTGCTACAGCACCACAGGAGCCTCCGCTCTACTGTACCTCCTAACTACGTGTGCTCACCTCACACAGGACCGCGCCCACACTCACGAGGCTCCCACGCCTCTACCTCACCACCTCCAGGGCCTTTTACCCTGCTACCTAGGGGTCCTAGCCCCTGCCTACCGAGGCCTGCGGCCTCCCTAACTAACTGAGGGCCTTGTGCCCTTTATAGCCTACGGGCTACCAGCCTTTACTCAGGCCCTCTGGCCTTCCTATGGCCTCTAGGCCACTAACTACCTAAGGGCCTTGTGCCCTTTTATACCTGGGGCTCTCACGCCCCCTGTCTAACTAACAGGGCCTTGTGCCCTTTATAGACAAGTAATATGGCCTACTGGCCCACTAACTCGTAGGGCCTAGTGCCCAGGTCCCTGGGCCTTGCGCCCCTAATGTACTTCTTCCCCACGGGCCTTATCCCCGACCGTGGCCCTGGGCCTAGTGCCCGACTTTATGGGGTGTGCTGCGGGCGTGGGTCCGGGAGAGAGGTTGCCCGGCAAGGGCCTTACCTGGTGCTGTCTTCGGGGAGCTTCTCCTGGACTCCTTCTCCGTCTACCGCTGCTTCCACGCTCGGCCGCCGGCTTCTGGGCTTGATCACGCCGGTCTTCAGGCAGCAGAGGCGCTCTTAGCCCTAACAAGGGCTCTCTGCCGCCACTGCTGGTCTCCGCTGGCTCCTTCTCTTCTGGTCTTGATCCCGCAGCTCTCCGCGACACGTCTTGCTGGTTCTCTCTCCGCCGATGAACTGCCCATGCCGGCGCGCACGCCACGTGATGACATGGCGGGTCCGGATTGGCCCACCGCCATTTTTCATTTTTAAATGGCCGGGAGGTGAGCCCTGATTGGCTCACCGTCCCGGCTGAACCGAGGGAACCGCCGCCGTCCGAGGAACGACGACGGCCCCGGACAGGTAAGCCCTCCACAATATCACTACATGTACTCTGATCCATTCTCTAATCCTCCCTTATCTAGCAGTGTGCAGATCCACAAGTGCAGTCTACCTGGTGCAACATTCTGGAGCCTGTCCATCTGATGCAGGGCAATGATGGATGAACTGCTAGAGGAGCTCAGGGTCCTTGCACTGTTGTTTGGGGTCTTTGTGTAAGTACTGGGGTTTGGGCTTACACTCCTCTCTGCATGGCTACATCTAAAAGGATTTAGATACTAATCTCACTTTTCTGTTCAGGACATACACAGCATGTAGTGGAAGGCAGGTGGTGGCAGAGATTATGTGCCTCCTTAGTTTGTTTTACTCATGGAATACTGAATGGACAGGAGTTGAGAGCAAAAAATATTTTGTTGAGAGAGAGACATCAATATCGAGTATATTATTTAGAAGTACTTTGGCGTCTCTCCAGAAACCCAATAGTTTGGCACACCCCATCACATAGGCAGGATCCTGGAGATGAAGATCTTCTTCAGCATCTGTCTGTAGTATCAGACACATTTTGAACAGCCTTGTGGGAGCATAATACTACCGGTACAAGAGTTTATATGGGTTTTTTTTTTTTTCATTTTAATGCATATAGAACTACTTACTACGTTTTACTAGATTTCTCTCCACAATATCTGTTTTCCACTTTAGATTGTGTGGATCTTTTTTGATGTATATGGGAATTTGAGTTCTTTATATACTGTGGGTATAAGGCCCACCAGTGGATTACTGCTTTAAGCTTATGAGGGGGCATACTGCATTATTGGTGCTTCAGTGAGTTATCGAACTACCTGAGCTGTAAATATAAATGATTACACAAAATTGATAGGTAGAACCTTTGGTTTCATGCTCCAGAAGTATTAAATACTAGGGAATTGTGGAAGCCCACTTAGCAGTCCTGTCAAAACCCAACAGAAACCCAGAAGAATGTTCTAACTGCATCCTTTATCACTCCTGAACTATATGCCAAAGTTATCGGTCCTGACTTTATAAACCCAGTCCAGAAGGGCAAGGATAATGCATCCAAGGTGTCATGAGAGCCGGATAGTGGGAATGGTCTTGATCTCTGCTTGAGTGACAACTTACCCCCAGAGAGGTGCAGAGTCTAACGGAAGAGAGGTATTCAACAGGGATTCCCGCAAGGCAATATGGTCTTACCTGCTCTCAACCGCAGGTTGCGGTCCTCTAGGGGGCACAGAGCAGATAATTCGGAGAACCACCAAGTAACTGTAAGGCAGAATGGAATGTAGCCCAGGTATATGGAAATTCAGGAACTGGACGGATACTGTGTGATGATCAGCAGTATAGCCACGAGTCTTGATAGCGGAGTCAGCTGAGCAGGTAGTACTGCAAAGTGATGAGCTGCAGGACTCAGAAGGACTGAGATATACACAAGTGTAGTAATTCAGGAACAGGACAGATGCTGAGCGAAGCACTATAGTCACAGGTCTTTGCAGCAGATTAGGCTGAACAGGCTGAACAGGTGTAGCTGTGAAGTGTTGAGCTGCAGAGAGCAGAAGTGCTGAGATCCACACAAGTGCTATAACTCTGGAACAGGGCCGGTGATGAGCGATGAACTGCAGTGAAGTTACAGGTCTAGACTGTGGAATAAGCTTAACAGGTAATGCTTCCTATCAGGTAGGGAGACCTGATGATCTGACACTCATGGAAAGGAGGAGGACCCTTATAAAGGGAATTGACTGGTGATTATCCAATCACTGCGGAGCAGAGGTTTTAAAGGTTCTCGGGGTTGCGCATGTGCAGAATAGTTGGCAAAATGGCGTCTGAGGATAGAGGAACACCAGGCTGTACAGCAGATAGCAATAACCAAGGGAAACCAATGTACTTAAGGATCAGAATGAAACTAAACTGGTGAGATGCGTGATACAAGGGTTTAGGCAGGGGTGGATTGGCCATTACCCTTACCGGGAAGCTTCCCGGGAGGCAGGTGGCCTAACGAGGCCGCCTGGAGGCTGCCTTCTTTTTTTTTTTTTTTTCTGTGTCACCCGTCACGGTCGGAAGGAGGGTAACAATCCAAAAATTGGTGGTCAGTGGTAAGCACCAGGCAGCCTCACGCATCACGAGGCTGCCTGATGCTACAGCACTGTGGTTCATACAGCACTGTGCCCCGGTCAGACAGCCAGCACAGTGGCGTAGTGGTTAGCATGTCTGCCTCACAGCACTGGGGTCATGAGTTCAATTCCCGACCATGGCCCTATCTGTGTGGAGTTTGTATGTTCTCCCTGTGTTTGCGTGGGTTTCCTCCGGGTGCTCCGGTTTCCTCCCACACTCCAAAAACATACTGGTAGGTTAATTGGCTGCAATAAAAAAAAAAAAATTGACCCTAGTCTCTCTCTCTGTCTGTCTGTCTGTGTGTGAGTGCGTGTCTATAGTAGGGAATTTAGACTGTAAGCTCCAATGGGGCAGGGACTGATGTGAATGAGTTCTCTGTACAGCGCTGCGGAATTAGTGGCGCTATATAAATAAATGATGATGATGATGATGATGATGTCTGTCTGATCAGGTCTGCATTGCAACGCTGCAGAGCGCGTCGGCCATCGATACTTAAGGTAAGTGAGAGGGGCTACATCTGGGATAACTATATGTGAGGAGGCTATATCTGGGAAAACTATATGTGAGGGGGCTATATCTGGGAATAATATATGTGAGGAGGCTACATCTTGGAAAACTATATGTGAGGGGGCTATATCTGGGAAAACTATATGTGAGGGGGTTACATCTGGGAAAACTATATGTGGTGGGGCTACATCTGGTAAAACTTTATGTGAGGGGGCTTTATCTGGGAAAACTATATGTGAGTAGGCTACATCTTGGAAAACTATATGTGTGGGGGCTATATCTGGGAAAACTATATGTGAGGAGGCTACATCTTGGAAAACTATATGTGAGGGGGCTATATCTGGGAAAACTATATGTGAGGAGACTACATCTTGGAAAACTATATGTGTGGGGGCTATATCTGGGAAAACTATATGTGAGGAGGCTACATCTCGGAAAACTATATGTGAGGGGGCTATATCTGGGAAAACTATATGTGAGGGGGCTATATCTGGGAAAACTATATGTGAGGAGACTACATCTTGGAAAACTATATGTGAGGGGGCTATATCTGGGAAAACTATATGTGAGGGGGCTACATCTTGGAAAACTATATGTGAGGGGGCTATATCTGGGAAAACTATATGTGAGGGGGCTACATCTTGGAAAACTATATGTGAGGGGGCTATATCTGGGAAAACTATATGTGAGGGGGCTACATCTTGGAAAACTATATGTGAGGGGGCTATATCTGGGAAAACTATATGTGAGGAGGCTACATCTTGGAAAACTATATGTGAGGGGGTTATATCTGGGAAAACTATATGTGAGGAGACTACATCTTGGAAAACTATATGTGAGGGGGCTATATCTGGGAAAACTATATGTGAGGGGGCTACATCTTGGAAAACTATATGTGAGGGGGCTATATCTGGGAAAACTATATGTGAGGGGGCTACATCTTGGAAAACTATATGTGAGGGGGCTATATCTGGGAAAACTATATGTGAGGGGGCTACATCTTGGAAAACTATATGTGAGGGGGCTATATCTGGGAAAACTATATGTGAGGAGGCTACATCTTGGAAAACTATATGTGAGGGGGCTATATCTGGGAAAACTATATGTGAGGAGACTACATCTTGGAAAACTATATGTGTGGGGGCTATATCTGGGAAAACTATATGTGAGGAGGCTACATCTTGGAAAACTATATGTGAGGGGGCTATATCTGGGAAAACTATATGTGAGGGGGCTATATCTGGGAAAACTATATGTGAGGAGACTACATCTTGGAAAACTATATGTGAGGGGGCTATATCTGGGAAAACTATATGTGAGGGGGCTACATCTGGGAAAACTATATGTGAGGGGGCTATATCTGGGAAAACTATATGTGAGGGGGGTACATCTGGGAAAACTATATGTGAGGGGGCTACATCTGGGAAAACTATATGTGAGGAGACTATATCTGGGAAAACTATATGTGAGGGGGCTATATCTGGGAAAACTATATGTGAGGGGGCTACATCTGGTAAAACTATATGTGAGGGGGCTATATCTGGGAAAACTATATGTGAGGGGGCTACATCTGGGAAAACTATATGTGAGGGGGCTATATCTGTGAAAACTATATGTGAGGGGGCTACATCTTGGAAAACTATATGTGAGGGGGCTATATCTGGGAAAACTGTATGTGAGGAGGCTACATGTGGGAAAACTATATGTGAGGAGGCTACATGTGGGAAAACTATATGTGAGGAGGCTATATCTGGGAAAACTATATGTGAGGAGGCTATATCTGGGAAAACTACATGTGAGGGGGCTGCATCTGGGAAAACTATATGTGAGGAGGCTATATCTGTGAAAACTATATGTGAGGGGGCTATATCTGGGAAAACTATATGTGAGGGGGCTATATCTGGGAACACTATATGTGAGGAGGCTATATCTGGGAAAACTGTATGTGAGGGGGCTATATCTGTGAAAACTATATGTGAGGGGGCTATATCTGGGAAAACTATATGTGAGGGGGCTACATCTGGGAATACTATATGTGAGGAGGCTATATCTGTGATAACTATATGTGAGGGGGCTATATCTGGGAAAACTATATGTGGGGGGCTACATCTGGGAAAACTTTATGTGAGGGGGGCTATATATGGGAAAACTATATGTGAGGGGGCTACATCTGGGAAAACTATATGTGAGGGGGCTACATCTGGGATAACTGTATGTGAGGGGGCTATATCTGGGAAAACTATATCTAAGGAGGCTATATCTGGGAAAACTGTATGTGAGGAGGCTATATCTGGGAAAACTATATGTGAGGAGGCTATATCTGGGAAAACTATATGTAAGGGGGCTACATCTGGGAAAACTATATGTGAGGGGGCTACATCTGGGAAAACTATATGTGAGGGGGCTATATCTGGGAACACTATATGTGAGGAGGCTACATGTGGGAAAACTATATGTGAGGAGGCTATATCTGGGAAAACTATATGTGAGGGGGCTATATCTTGGAAAACTATATGTGAGGAGGCTATATCTGGGAAAACTATATGTGAGGGGGCTATATCTTGGAAAACTATATGTGAGGAGGCTATATCTGGGAAAACTATATGTGAGGGGGCTACATCTGGGAAAACTATATGTGAGGAGGCTATATCTGGGAAAACTATATGTGAGGAGGCTATATCTGTGAAAACTACATGTGAGGAGGCTATATCTGGGAAAACTATATGTGAGGAGGCTATATCTGGGAAAACTGTATGTGAGGAGGCTACATGTGGGAAAACTATATGTGAGGAGGCTATATCTGGGAAAACTATATGTGAGGAGGCTATATCTGGGAAAACTACATGTGAGGGGGCTGCATCTGGGAAAACTATATCTGAGGAGGCTATATCTGGGAAAACTGTATGTGAGGAGGCTATATCTGGGAAAACTATATGTGAGGAGGCTATATCTGGGAAAACTGTATGTGAGGAGGCTACATGTGGGAAAACTATATGTGAGGAGGCTATATCTGGGAAAACTATATGTGAGGGGGCTATATCTTGGAAAACTATATGTGAGGGTTCTATATCTGGGAAAACTGTATGTGAGGAGGCTACATGTGGGAAAACTATATGTGAGGAGGCTACATGTGGGAAAACTATATGTGAGGAGGCTATATCTGGGAAAACTATATGTGAGGAGGCTATATCTGGGAAAACTACATGTGAGGGGGCTGCATCTGGGAAAACTATATGTGAGGAGGCTATATCTGTGAAAACTATATGTGAGGGGGCTATCTCTGGGAAAACTATATGTGAGGGGGCTATATCTGGGAAAACTGTATGTGAGGGGGCTATATCTGTGAAAACTATATGTGAGGGGGCTATATCTGGGAAAACTATATGTGAGGGGGCTATATCTGGGAAAACTATATGTGAGGAGGCTACATCTGGGAAAACTATATGTGAGGAGGCTACATCTGTGAAAACTATATGTGAGGGGGCTATATCTGGGAAAACTACATGTGAGGGGGCTGCATCTGGGAAAACTATATGGGAGGAGGCTATATCTGTGAAAACTATATGTGAGGGGGCTATATCTGGGAAAACTATATGTGAGGGGGCTATATCTGGGAAAACTATATGTGAGGAGGCTACATCTTGGAAAACTATATCTGAGGGGACTATATCTGGGAAAACTATATGTGAGGGGGCTACATCTGGGAAAACTGTATGTGAGGGGGCTACATCTGGGAAAACTATATGTGAGTAGGCTACATCTTGGAAAACTATATGTGAGGGGGCTATATCTGGGAAAACTGTATGTGAGGGGGCTACATCTTGGAAAACTATATGTGAGGGGGCTATATCTGGGAAAACTATATGTGAGGGGGCTACATCTGGGAAAACTGTATGTGAGGGGGCTACATCTTGGAAAACTATATGTGAGGGGGCTACATCTTGGAAAACTATATGTGAGGGGGCTATATCTGGGAAAACTATATGTGAGGGGGCTACATCTTGGAAAACTATATGTGAGGGGGCTATATCTGGGAAAACTATATGTGAGGGGGTTATATCTGGGAAAACTATATGTGAGGGGGCTATATCTGGGAAAACTATATGTGAGGAGGCTGTATCTGGGAAAACTGTATGTGAGGGGGCTACATCTTGGAAAACTAAATGTGAGGGGGCTACATGTGGGAAAACTGTATGTGAGGGGGCTACATCTGGGAAAACTATATGTGAGGAGGCTACATCTTGGAAAACTATATGTGAGGGGGCTATATCTGGGAAAACTGTATGTGAGGGGGCTACATCTTGGAAAACTATATGTGAGGGGGCTACATGTGAGAAAACTATATGTGAGGGGGCTACATCTGGGAAAACTGTATGTGAGGGGGCTACATCTTGGAAAACTATATGTGAGGGTGCTACATCTTGGAAAACTATATGTGAGGGGGCTATATCTGGGAAAACTATATGTGAGGGGGCTACATCTTGGAAAACTATATGTGAGGGGGCTATATCTGGGAAAACTATATGTGAGGGGGCTATATCTGGGAAAACTATATGTGAGGGGGCTATATCTGGGAAAACTATATGTGAGGGGGCTATATCTGGGAAAACTATATGTGAGGGGGCTATATCTGGGAAAACTATATGTGAGGGGGCTATATCTGGGAAAACTATATGTGAGGGGGCTATATCTGGGAAAACTATATGTGAGGAGGCTATATCTGGGAAAACTGTATGTGAGGGGGCTACATCTTGGAAAACTATATGTGAGGGGGCTACATGTGGGAAAACTGTATGTGAGGGGGCTACATCTGGGAAAACTGTATGTGAGGGGGCTACATCTTGGAAAACTATATGTGAGGGTGCTACATCTTGGAAAACTATATGTGAGGGGGCTATATCTGGGAAAACTATATGTGAGGGGGCTACATCTTGGAAAACTATATGTGAGGGGGCTATATCTGGGAAAACTATATGTGAGGGGGCTATATCTGGGAAAACTATATGTGAGGGGGCTATATCTGGGAAAACTATATGTGAGGGGGCTATATCTGGGAAAACTATATGTGAGGGGGCTATATCTGGGAAAACTATATGTGAGGGGGCTATATCTGGGAAAACTATATGTGAGGGGGCTATATCTGGGAAAACTATATGTGAGGAGGCTATATCTGGGAAAACTGTATGTGAGGGGGCTACATCTTGGAAAACTATATGTGAGGGGGCTACATGTGGGAAAACTGTATGTGAGGGGGCTACATCTGGGAAAACTATATGTGAGGAGGCTACATCTTGGAAAACTATATGTGAGGGGGCTATATCTGGGAAAACTGTATGTGAGGGGGCTACATCTTGGAAAACTATATGTGAGGGGGCTACATGTGGGAAAACTATATGTGAGGGGGCTACATCTGGGAAAACTGTATGTGAGGGGGCTACATCTTGGAAAACTATATGTGAGGGGGCTACATCTTGGAAAACTATATGTGAGGGGGCTATATCTGGGAAAACTATATGTGAGGGGGCTACATCTTGGAAAACTATATGTGAGGGGGCTATATCTGGGAAAACTATATGTGAGGGGGCTATATCTGGGAAAACTATATGTGAGGGGGCTATATCTGGGAAAACTATATGTGAGGAGGCTATATCTGGTAAAACTGTATGTGAGGGGGCTACATCTTGGAAAACTATATGTGAGGGGGCTACATGTGGGAAAACTATATGTGAGGGGGCTACATCTGGGAAAACTGTATGTGAGGGGGCTACATCTGGGAAAACTATATGTGAGGGGGCTACAGCTTTTTCCCTGCATTGCTTTAGAAATGACCCACTGTGTATTAAGTCATCACATCTAGGTTTTCCTAAATGTTTTCCCAACCAAATTCCAAGTTCTAAATCCCACCTACTTTTGTGTTGGCCCCACCTACATTTGAGTTGGCCCCACCCATAAGAGGCCACTTCAATAATTTTTCCCAGGGCCACTTTAAGTTCCCAATCGGCCCCTGGGTTTGGGTACGTTTTTCTGAGTACCACAACCCCGACAACCAGGATACCTACAAATAAACACAGATTTGAAAAAAAACTACATCAATATAAACAGACTTGCCTACAAAGCAATGCTGCACATTTCCGATGGGTGGGTGATGCTGACCGCAAATAATTACGAAAGACAGAGGTCTCCGGCACTTCAGTTCCGCGTCACTGAACAGTCCGACCTAGATAATTTGGCGGGGTCCCGACATTGCCGGTTTAAATGAAGAGTTATCTAGGTCGCACTGTTCAGTGATGCAGAACTGAAGTGCCGGAGACCTCTGTCTTCGGAATTACTTGCAGTCAGCACTTGCGGTCAGCATCATCCACCCATCGGAAATGTGCAGCGTTGCTTTGTAGGCAAGTCTGTTTATATTTATGTATTTTTATTTTCTAATCTGTGTTTTTTTGTAGGTATCCTGGTTGTCGGGGTTGTGGTAATCGTTTTTACGATTACCACCGGATACAAGGTCATAAATTTTATAGATAGAGCCGAAACACTTATTATGTTCTCAACCTGATCTAGATATACGCTAAATTATATATCAGTTAAAAACAGCTTACTCTTACTTTGAAAAGATAGTAGGAGGGGAGACACCTAGACCTCGCTTGCTATCCCTGTTATACAAAATGTACAGTTAATACCATTCACAACCTCACTCCCAGGTCAACATGTAATTGGCTAAGAGAGAGAATTGGGAATTACCAAATCTCTTGAATTTGCATACATTTTCTTGACATTTTGACTTTAGAAACTAACTACATCTTTTTATATATGGTATAAAGGACCAAGGTGCACTTATGGAATCTTCCTCTCGATAAGCCATAAATGTCGGAGGTCTGGTGGCCAAAGTTCACATTCTACATATTTAGATAGATTGTCCTTTAATGAAACCTGAAATCTGAACCTCTACTCCTTACTCATATGTTGAACTCTGCTAGGGGAAAATGTAAAATGTATAAAAATGACTCCACCTTCAGCAGACCAATGTTCTACCAAGCTCACAAATGTAATGCTCACAAGTCATCTCACCTACATTCATATGGTCGACATGTTTTAACATCAAGTTTATTGTCTAATTATTCTCTTTCACTTGCTTAAATGCAACAGGACTCTAGGGGGGGGGGGGATTCAATTAATGAAGTGTCTTTTGCGATTTGCTCTTGAGCGCACTTCCAGTTAATTCTCCTCTTATTTCTGCTCACACCTCCATGAGCTCAAAATTTTTAAAAGGCGCTAAACTAAGAGAAGCTTTTAGTATGTAAGATCCGATTAGAACAGTGGTGAGCATTGTCTCCTCTTTTCTCATGTATGTGCTCTTTGTGTTTACTCTAGTTCAGCTCTTCCCATTTATACTGCAACCAGTCCCCTTTTTTCTTAGTCCTATAACCCATAACAATTAAGTGAGTGACAAATTGTACTGTAGGATAGGCTGGAAACAGACATTATGCTTTCTCCCGGTTACCCTTCTTCTTCTTTACTACTTTACCTGACCCCACCCCAAATCTCCTCCTTATTCCTCATTTTTTTACGGAGGTCATGGTGTGGTTCACAGTTCGACATCCAGAATGAGACTCAATAATTATGTAGGAATGTTCTGAATCACCTGAACAAATTGCTATATTGATTCCCCCATACATCCCTTACTTTTTGACCTTCTGTAATCTCTCCTTTATTTTGGAATCTTTTAATAAAACATAATATAAAAAATAAATAAATAGGAAATAGTAATTTATGTTAACAGTTGGACTTGAAGAACGTACATCTTAAAGAATCTTTCTATTACTGAAAAAACCATCTGTGATTAAACTGCTAGTAATGAGATCATAGTTATTTTTAGTAAGTGATTTCTATATTAAGAAAAATATGTAATAACATAGACTGATAATGTAAGTGTTAGATTAGTCAGGTTTACTTTGAATCACCTTTCCGGGAAAATTCTCTCTTTTCTTTTTCAAAACGTCCACAGCTTCACTGGAGTGAATGAGTCTGATGTGCACTTCTGCTTTCCCCGGCCATGGGAGAAGGAACGTGGCCAAATAGCTTCCATTACTTTGGTCCTTTACTTGTCCAGTTACTCCAGCCTTCAGTGCCCAAGAGTGCAACTTGGCCTGGAATAAATCTCCACCATATTCCTTTGGTCGACCATTGTGATCTCGAGCTGTGATAACCACTTCCAATGTTTCCCCAACCCTATATGTGTCCCTAGGAGTCAGCAGGTGATAATCACAGGTTCTGGGACATGTGGAAGAAATAAAGTCCCTCACAGTGAAAGGGGGTTGAGGCCAACTGATTAGTTTAAGAAGGTCTTTAAATTTGGACTCATCAGTTTTGGGAGAGGCAGAAATGGGTTGAGGTGTGTCAGTAGGGTGTGTTTTCATCTTAGGGGAGGGTGGTTTATATTTATCCGAATAATCCATTGTTAGGAACCTGCAAATAAACTAGATATAAATAATTAGTAGTGTTAGTCACTTGAGAATTAGAGTAGGCGATCATGTGAGGCAATAAAATAAGACTAATGGAATTTGTCAATAGAAAGAGACTTATTATATTTGCCCATAAAATAAGATGCACAGATAGCAAGTATGAGGGGTGAAACACGACATCTATGCCAGTCTACCCTTCTGAGGATCCCACTATGTTCTTTATGAAGAGGTCCCACTGCAGCTCAATCTCTGCACCATCTCCTACCTGGATCGGGCATGAAAGTAAATGTGATTCTGATAGGAGCTAGGTGAGACACATTTGTCCTATGAGACCTTTAACTGACAATTCCTTACCAGGATGTAAACCATGTTACAAAAGAGATATCCACTTATCAAGGTTGGGTACTAGATCCCTTCTAAAAAATGTCCTTTATTTGGTCAGATAGTCTTTGCCAGAATTCATCCATTAGTGGCTCTTTATTCAAACCAGTCTGAAAGGCTAAGGTACATAACTGAACGCATAATTGCCTAAGAGTTCTGCTTCACAGTAATTACTGTATGGAACAATAGAAGGAGATGCACAGGGTCGTGTTATGGAAGCATTGCGATAACCCTTTTAGGGAATAATAGTTATGGAGTAGTCATGCGAGTGATTTTATGGGGCATTAGAAGCACAGGAATTAATGCTGGTCATACATTCTTCCAACGCATTAGAAATCGAGGAGTTTGACGGTCATATTAGAGCAACATATGTTGTGATATCAGACCAGATGTGATATTGCAAGATGTAAGGGTCATTTTAAGAGTCATGAACTAGCTGTGAGTAAAGTCTGAATTTGATGATAAGGACTGATAGAGGGGGTCAATAAATCAGATACATATGGATTAAAAGGGTTCGCAAGTAGACAGTGATCGGTGATAACCCTAACTTCCAATGTGTGTCCAGGTTGCTTAAGTCTACCATAGAGTAATGTATCATACTGTATATAGCACAGTACAATCAACTAGAGAAGCCTAGGTAGTTGCGGGTTCATAACCACAACAAGAGCTTGACATTTGTCTTATGTAAAGTAGCTACTAGCAATAGATATATTTTTCTGTCTCACCTTGTTCACTAGCAACAATTTCATATAAGACAAATGTCAAGTTAATTACTGCAAATTTATGTAGTTTGATACGTATGAATTGTAAAAGGAACAGCTCAATAGCTCACTTTTCAGTGATACAGTCTTTAGGTGCACAAAAGTCTATAAACTCAGCATTTTGGAACAAAAATAGCTTTAACTTTAAAGTTAAATAATACTAATAGCTAAATAAAGCAAGAAACACGTAGCCTTTTGATCCCTCTCTAACCAATGATTGGGTAGTTTAATTGTCACTTATTTTTTTTAATGAATGAACATGAATACACAGTTCTCTATATCTGAGATTGCCTCTATAGCCATCCATTGTGGTCACACTATCACTCTCTTCAGAACAGGACACCCTTCTGTCTTCAACTGGTCCTCTGTCTCACGACTTTTGCCTCGGCAGGATACACAACAGCCTCACAGAGCCATCTCCTCAGCTACTCACTGAGCCCCCTTCTCAGCTACTCACTGAGTTCCCTTCTCAGCTACTCACTGAGTCCCCTTCTCAGCTCCTCACTGAGTCCCCTTCTCAGCTCCTCACTGAGTCCCCTTCTCAGCTACTCACTGAGTCCCCTTCTTAATTACTCACTGAGTCCCCTTCTCAGCTACTCATTGAGTCCCCTTCTCAGCTCCTCACTGAGTCCCCTTCTCAGCTCCTCACTGAGTCCCCTTCTCAGCTCCTCACTGAGTCCCCTTCTCAGTTACTCACTGAGTTCCCTTCTCAGCTACTCACTGAGTCTCCTTCCCAGCTACTCACTGAGTCCCCTTCTCAGCTACTTACTGAGTCCCCTTCTCAGTTCCTCACTGAGTCCCCTTCTCAGTTCCTCACTGAGTCCCCTTCTCAGTTACTCACTGAGTCCCCTTCTCAGCTACTCACTGAGTCCCCTTCTCAGCTCCTCACTGAGTGGAATTCAGTTCTTCTGGGACAGACCACTTTTCTGTCTTCCACTGGTCCTATGTCTCAACCTTCCTGCTCCCTGCAGGACACTACAGTTCCTACCTGAGCCATCTGAGATCACTACTGAGCTGCTGCTGGGTGCAGTCACACACATTTCAAATTTGTTTTGACGGATCCCAAGGGTTGAGTAACAGGGGCAAATGCAGGATTTGTAGAGGGGGGTTTCCACACCACGCCACCAGTGGGCGTGACCAACATGCATGGGGGCATTGCTATAATATTAGACAGTACTTGGCTGCTCTCCAATTTTTCCTATCCCTATAATATACATGGGCAATGCTGCATGCACTACTGTTAGGTGCACGCAGCTCTCCCTTTTCAAGCAGAGCCGTGTGAAGCGGGGGCAGAGTCCAGCCACCTCAATTATACAGTGCCTCAGGCTTGGAGGGGGTTTTCCAGGCACTAGGAAACCCCCCCCCCCTCGGTTTGCCTATCAGTAAGGCGACCTTTAACAGCAATTCTGTTTAAGGAAGCCGTTAAGTGAAAGACAAAGAATGAGCTCCAAGCAGGATGACACTCCTGTCTCTCTACATTCCTCCTCCAGGCAATTCAACAAAAATCTCTAGATAGGAGTCACCTCTGTCATCTCCGATAATCAAGAGTTTCAATACCCCAGGAAAAAATTGGTGACTGTTTAAGTGTCCTATTTCTTCACATTTTCACATACGGCATGCCTAATCAATTAATTACACTCATTCTGAGTGGTAATCTTTTTTTATGCCGTTTGCTGCTACCAGTAATTGGATCGGTGTGCCATACATTTATGTATATATGGACTGAAGCCCAGCTTTTTGGATATATTCAATTGAACTTTTAGGGCCTGATATAGAGTTGCATCCTGCAATTTACACAGGATTCCAAATTAAACGGATCTTTAGATCCGTGCCAATCAGAATACTATGCAAATTGCACAAACCCAACTCTTTATTTGTCTTATCGGCAGGTGTCCATGATTCACTTAAGTGTATCAGTCACAGATTTACTAAACTATGGGTTTGAAAGAGTGGAGATTCTAGCTGTCATTTTGTAGAATGTACTAAATAAATGATAGCTAGAATCTGATTGGTTGCTATAGGCAACATCTCCACTCTTTCAAACCCACAGTTTAGTACATCTAGCCCTTAGTCTGGCAATACTCACTTAGGACTTGATTCATTAAGGCACGCAAAATGAACGTATTGTATTTTTTTATAAAAAACGCACGTCAAACAGGCAAGCCCATCTCGATATTTACCTAGAAGCAGATGTGAATAAATATCTCATGTTTTATACGGGTGTGGGTGTGCTCTGAATACACAGCACTTGCCATATTGAGACATACAAAATACACTGCAAGAACCATACAATACATATGTGCAATATAAAGTTCCAGCAGAACCCAGAGAAAATAAACAAGTATTTAATAATTGTCTCCTGTTAAAAATACAGTCATTCATAAAAAAATATTAACAAAAATATTTTTTTATATTATTTTATATTAAATACATTAATCAGGATGGTATTAATCTCAACTGTACATAAAATGCATTTTTACAGTTGCTCTTGAATGCAAACACATGTTCTAGCATTTATACGCATCTGTCATCACTATCAATCGGGACTTACACCTGATCAGGGCCCTCTTAACAACATTTTGGGCCCCCGGGCAAAGCAGTGCACCGGGGCCCCTATATATACATATATATATATATATATATATATATATATATATATATAAAAAAAAAAAATTATTGTATATATGGGCCCTGCAGCCCAGGGGGGCCCGTCAGAGGCAGCACAAAAAAAAAAACCTGCAAAAAAAAAAAAAAGAAGAAAATACTTACCTTGCAGTCACCTGGCGATCCGGCTCCCTCCATGGTCTCCTCCTCCGTCGCGCTCCGCAATGGATGTCGGGCGGGCGTGATAATGTTACGCCCGACATGCACTGCGAGCGCCGCATGGAGGAGGAGACCAGGGAGGGAGCCGGATCGCCAGCTGACCACTAGGTAAGTATTTTTTCTTTTTTTTTTTGCAGGTTTTTTTTTTTGTGCTGCCTCCGACGGGCCCCCCTGGGCTGCAGGGCCCCTGGGCACCTGCCCATTGTGCCCAATGGGAAAGATGGCCCTGCACCTGATCTATAGGTGGAGCAAGTGGTTCGGCAGAAAGACACCTACCCTAGATATGCCCAAAGCTTGAATCGGGCGCTTCTGTTTGAGCTTGGCGTGCCCTTACTGTACTGTTCTGTGCCCTTGCTACATGCATACGCCACTTCTCCTCCTCGTTCCACCCATGAAATCGTAGGCTGTGTCCTTTGCACTCAAAGATGAATTGCATACACTTGTGTTCACTGGAGTATTGTCCGTTTCTAGGCATGCGTAGAGCAATTTAACATAAACTAATGAATAAGACCTTTAGGGAAAGCTCAAATTAAAATATCAGTTATCTGCTCCTGAACAGTTGCTTTTACAATATATCATAATGTGTCTTTGCAGGTGTAGAGTTATGAGGTCTAAATTTGCTGCATGTCTGTACTTTTCAATGTGTGGAGTAGTTGGATAATCTGATTATATTCAGTTGAGTCTGGAGGTCTACAGAATGGCCTCCTTGGCCATTCAACATTGCTTCTATTTTCATTTTATAATGAATATTAAAGGAATTAGAATTTTTTGACTTATCACATGTACAATAACTCCAGTGGCGCACGCAGGGGGGGTTTCTGGGTCTCCAGAAACCCCTCCCCTCCGCTATTAAAGTGCCCTACATAGCGGCACTGTGCTATACAGCAGCCGCGTTGCTGTCAAAGAAGCGGACGCGTCTTTGACAGCAGCGCGGCTGCTGTATAGTACAGCGCTGCCGAAACGGAGTGCATGCGCGGCAGTTCTCTACCTTTTTTTTTTTTTTTTGGAGGGGGTGGAGGGGAAACCCCCCCTTAAAAATCCTCTGTGCGCCCCTGAACTACTGTACATAGACACAATGCGTATTTAACATTTCATGTTGATAATATTAAGCAAAATTGTGTTATTATGTTACAGACTTTTAAAAACAAGTGAATGATGATTATTGTGCACTATATACTGTAATTAAAATAGTTATAATTGTATGCAGACCCATCAAACATCATCGTGCCATGTTCTGTAAAGAGGGGTAGAAGAACAGGTTTATAATTACTACAATCGTCCTGCATCAATACGACAGGAGCCCTGCTCCTTCCACTACTAACTCTGTCTCACCCTTTCAGCCTTTCTCTCTAGCTGTGCTTTGAGCTACCTGAGTTATAGTGTTTATTGTTAATTGTACCGTGCTTTTTTACCTTGTACTGTCCTATGGTCTGTTCCTGTATGGCACTAGGGAAACTTTGTGGCACCTTATAAATAAAAAAATAATAACAATAAAAAATAATAATAATAATAATAATAATAATAATAATAATAATAATAATGGGCCTGATTCATTAAGGGACATAGGCAAGAATTTTTTTTACTTAAGTCTCCTGGACAAAAACATATTACAATGCAAGGGGTGCAAATTAGTTTTCTATTTTGCACATAAGTTAAATACTGGCTGTTTTTTCATGTAACACACAAATACTTGATAGCTTATTTGTACACTGCAATTTAAAGTTGATATTTGTGTGCTACATGAAAAAACAGACAGTATTTAAGTTATGTGCAAAATAAAAAACTAATTTTCACCCTTTGCATTTTAACATGGTTTTGTCCAGGAGACCTAAGTAAGATTTTTTTTTGCCTAAATTCCTTAATGAATCAGGCCCAATAACTCTGCCTATGCTTTCTTCTTGCTTTTGTTATGCTCCTAACATCAGACTATTGCCCTGGTACATGCACCCCTGTCCTCAGTAACAGTCACATGCAAGAGCAGATCACTGCCTTCCACAGATCAGTTTCTTCATATCCTGAAAACATTGTGTGCTGCTGTGAATATTTGGATAAACCTACCTTCTCAGGTGGCAGAACAGGCTGTAACCCCCTGCCTGCTGCCTCCATTCCCCTCCTCACATCATGTCTCTGCCTCTGTAACATGCAGCCCTGTCCTCACTAACACATCACTCATCTCCTGATATAGTCTGTGCTGCTGGGGACCCTGCTCCTTTCACTATATAAGTCTCAGTCTGTGGCCTCCTGCTGCCTCTATTCCCTTCCTCACATCATGTCACTGCCCCTGTCACATGCAGCCCTGTCCTCACTAACACCTCACTCATCTCCTGATATAGTCTGTGCTGCTGGGGACCCTGCTTCTTTCACTATATAAGTCTCAGTCTGTGGCTTCCTGCTGCTTCCTGCTGCCTCGATTCCCTTCCTCACATCATGTCACTGCCCCTGTCACATGCAGCCCTGTCCTCACTAACACCTCACTCATCTCCTGATATAGTCTGTGCTGCTGGGGACCCTGCTTCTTTCACTATATAAGTCTCAGTCTGTGGCTTCCTGCTGCCTCGATTCCCTTCCTCACATCATGTCACTGCCCCTGTCACATGCAGCCCTGTCTTCACTAACACATCACTCATCTACTGATATACTTTGTGCTGCTGGGGGACCCTACTCCTTCCACTGTATAACTCTCAGTCTGGCACACACACTAAATGATGCAATGATGTAAAAAGGTATTCTGACAGTAATGTACTGACACACATTAGGGGTAGATTTATCAAACCTTTGAAAAAGGAAAAGTGGAGCTGTTGCCCATAGCAACCAATCAGACTCTAGCTATCACTTTCTACAATGCACTAGAGAAATGATAGCTAGAATTTGATTGGTTGCTATGGGCAACAGCTCCACTTTTCCTTTTTCAAAGGTTTGATAACTCTACCACTGAACATGCTGTCTAGATAGAGTACATTTTATGAAGCTAGCAGATAAATAATTGCATTAATATTATGAAATTTTGTAATATGAGTATTTGTGTTGTGTTTTTTAATTGCGGCCTTTTTTTCTAATTAGCTCAAAAGTAAGCCAATTAAAATTGAGTCATAATTCTGTTTTATTTATACAAAGTGCAACCCATTCCTACATTGCCTTATGGAAAAACACTGCTAACACCCAGTGCCCAGGGGGCAAGGTATGAAAGAGACAAACACAGTTTAGTGCTGAGCTGAACTGACTGCATCCATGTTGGCACTTTATTTAATTATGCATCCGAAGATGGCACCTAAATGCACAAGTACGGTAAATTTACAGGATCATATTAACTAATAAGTGGTACAGATCCTTCAGGGAATCACGGTGGCTTAGTGGTTAGTACTTCTGCCTCACAACACTGGGGTCATGAGTTTGATTCCTGACCATGTGTGGAGTTTGTATGTTCTCCCCGTGTTTACGTGGGTTTCCTTCAGTTTTCTCCCACATTCTAAAAACATACTAGTAGGTTAATTGGCTGCTATAAAATCTGTCTCTGTCTGTGTATATGTTAGGGCAGTGGTTCCCAAACTTTTGCAGTTTGCGGCACCCTTAGAGTCTCCATAACTTTTTCAAGGCACCCCTCCAAAATAATTACTGAACAGTGCCGTTTTATAAGTAGTTGGGTCAAAAAAATGTAATAAGTATTTAGGTCAGCACAGAAATACTTATTTAGTTGTATGCAAAAATAATACACATAAATCCAAGGGAAAAGAATATTTATATATTTTTTTCAATTATATTTCTGTCAAAGAATAATTTATAGCTAACACACACTGTGCCCTCCTTCATCTCCACACACTCTGTGCCCTCCTTCTTTTCCACACACTCTGTGCCCTCCTTCATATACACACACTCTGTGCCCTCCTTCATATACACACACTCTGTGCCCTCCTTCATATCCACACACTCTGTGCCCTCCTTCATATCCACACACTCTGTGCCCCTGCAGCCACTCACTTTGTGCCCCTGCAGCCACTCACTTTGTGCCCCTGAAGCCACTCACTCTGCCGCCCCTGCAGCCACTCACTCTGCCCCCTCTGCATCCTCTCAATCTGCCCCCACTGCATCCCGGGGGCCAGGAAGAGAAAAAAAAAATCCCCTCACCAATCTGGCGGTGCCTGAGACCCAGCATCCTCCTCTCTCCTGCCGCTTGATACTGGGTCTCGGGCACCACCAGATTAGTAAACTTTTTTGTTTTGTTTTGTTTTCTCTTCCTGGCCACGGCACCCCTGTGACAGCGATGCGGCCCCCCTGGGAGCCGCGGTGCACACTTTGGGAACTGCTTTGTTAGGGAAATTAGACTGTAAGCTCCAATGGGGGCAGGGACTGATGTGAGTGAGTTCTCTGTACAGCGCTGCGGAATTAGTAGCGCTATATAAATAGCTGATGATGAGGGTCTAAATCCAGATCTCCTCAGATCTCCTCCTGTGCCTGCTGTCTGTCTCCCCGTCCCTTAGTATGTAAGCTCCTATGAGCAGGGCATTCTTCCCTTCTGTCTCAATACTCGGAGATGGAAGTCTTGGTTATAATTGTCTGACCCTGTACTGTGACACCCTGGTATACTGTCTGTACTGTTAATCTGTATTATGTACGACGCTACGGATACCTTGTGGCGCCATATAAAGAATAATAATGATAAGAATAAAATAGATACAATTATACATTTTCCAATAAACAACATTATGATATTTGACACATAAATATAAGGAATCGCTGATGTCTGGGGACTGAACACGATTATAATATATTTCTTTGAATTTAATTATTTATAAAACATTTATAAAGCATTCATGGTAAGAATACAGATGGTCGCCATGACCCTACGCAATGAAAAATGCAATTGCTGTACTTTAAAGAAGAAAAAAACAAAAGAATAGACATTTCTAGAGATAACAGTCCGTAGATTAAAGCTTTGAAATCCTTCCCCTGAAATTTGTGAAAATGTTGATTGGATTTCACTGCAATATCCCCAGTATCTCAACAATTAATGTTCACTGCACATCTCCCATGTACTTACCCCTCCAATACAGCACAAGCCGAGGAACAAGAAGAGGTGTTTATTACAAGGCCACAGCATTGTAACTGATGTGACTTGGCCCTGTGTAATGCAGGTGTACTGTCCTACTCCTCTCTCTGGCCGTGTGTCTCTGTGTAGTTCAGAAATGGTAAATATAGCTGGCAGCATTTGAATATAATTTGTATACAGGAATAAACTACCTGCCAAGCAGGTCCATAAAAGGATTTCCCAACATGGACCAATAAAATTTTATTTGCCATGTTAATTTGTGGTTGAACATTATGTACGTTATTATAGTTGATGTTTTAATATGTGCACACATAATGATACTTCATAATAATGGAGTTGAAGCGTTATTAAGTTTATGTATATGGATAACATCATACTTGCCAACTCTCCCCAGCCCCGCCCCCATCACGCCCACCTCTGCCGGAAACCAACTTTGTCAAGTTGGTAAGTATGGATAACGTGTTCCATGTAAGGTCTACTTGAACTTTGCCACCAGTTAGGCTACAGGTGTGCGCAGTCTTGATTTTTTAAATAACATTTAATATCAAATTTGATATTGTTCTCCAAGCTGAACTTCAACATAATTTTCATTGAATAGAGCGCATCAGTGCACACAAATTCTTTACTGTGATTATCTGACTCAGCACCAAAAAGGTTGGGGAATATATTGGCAAAAACAGGGTCCTGGACACGGGGACCTAGCAGTTAGTTGATTTGCAAACATTGGGTTTGCTTTTTATTGTCTTTCTTATAGTTCAAAACATTTTTTTTAACATTTTTTCCGCTTTATAATAATATCACTTACATTGGACCGTGGAATATCCAGCAGGGATAAAATTTCACAAACCGTCTTATTGCAAAGGTGGCATCCTATCCCAGTACCACACTTGAAGTCACTGACCTCTTTAGATTGACCTGTTTTGTATCACAAATGTTTGCAAATGGAGACTGCATGGCTAAGTGCTTGATTTTATACACCTCTGGCAATGAGTCTGATTGAAACACCTCAATTCAATAATTAACAGGTGGGGCCAAATTCTTTTGTCTATATAGTATATATTGCAATATTTCATATCTGAAATGGGTGTCAGCAATTATACATACTTGATGTACAGAGATATGGTGTATTTCAGTAATGAAATGAAGAATTGATAAATTAATATATAACTATATAAATTTTAAAAAACAGTATCTGCTGGTGAAGCAGCACGCTTCTAAAGTAGTATTACTTTTTCCCTAAATTTGGTAATCTGTATCAACTTTTGCCAAAGGCAATATTCATCTGAACCTGAATTAGGCCAAAACAGTTGTTTATCTCTCTGTTATTATCTCTGTTAGAAACGGAGGCGGTGCTGCTCACGTAAACGGTTGCAAACTAAATAGTAATCATTAGCGGTCACTGGCGTTGCATGCTCTCGGTTGGTTGCAGCCAGGTACCCTGTTCTGTTCACTGTTTTTTCTGAGTCTAGCTGGTTGCTAAGCAGCAGCAGCTACTTAGCCATTCTATATCATAATTTCCCATCTTGATTACTGTAATCTTCTCCTCACCGTCCTCTCTCACTCCCAGCTTGCCCCATACTCAATGCGGCTGCAAGACTTCTCTTCCTTTCACGCCGCTCCTCGTCTGCCTCCTCTTTCTGCATTGCCTTATACTGACTCCCTTTCCCCTACCGTATCCTTTTCAAACTCCTCACCCTCACCTACAAGGCTCTCTCCCATTCCACTGCCCCTTATATCTCCAACCTCCTCTCCATTCACGCTCCCACCTGTTCCCTGCGTTCAGCCAATGACCGTCACCTCTCCTCCACTCTGATCACCTCATCCCACGACAGGATTCAAGATTTCTCCCGAGATGCCCCACTCCACTGGAACAACCTCCCTCACTGTCTGTCTCCTAATCTGTGCACCTTCAAACGGGCACTTAAAATTTATCTGTTCCTCAAAGATTACCAGCCATCCACCTAACCTTCTCCATGTTTACTCTCCTCACCTCCCTCTTCCCTGTACGGGCTCCTCTAGCGCTTGTTCCCCTCCATGGTAAAACTGAGTAAAACCGAGTTTGTTCAGGAACTTCAAACACAGTCCCACTTATAATTCCAGTCTAAAGGTTCCTTTAGCAGGATCAGAGAGCAGATGCAGACAACTTCTCCAGAGGTGTTTATTGAAGGTACAAACAAAGGGATCTTAAATCACATCTCTCTCTATATGTGACATAAATACCAGCCTAAGGCCTACGAACCATCCACTCTACTGACTCCCCTTGTGCCTCCTGTCTGTTTCCCCTCCCCTTAGTATGTAAGCTCGTATGAGCAGGGCCCTCTTCCCTTCTGTCTCAATACCATTTCTTCTACTCTTATGTCACTGTACTTGCTATGCTTGGAGATATTGAAGTCTTGACTATACTCGTTTTACTCTGTACTGTCGTACCCTTGTATACTGTCTGTACTGTATTTTTGTATTTTGTACGGCGCTGCCGACACCTAGTAACGCCATATAAATAATAATAATAATAATAATAATAATAAATAATGAACATTTGGGGTGGAAACAAAGTTAATCAATTCACAGGGTAAACAACACAGAACTAAGATTTACATAGATACCAAGAGAAGACAGTTCAGAATTTTCACACAACTTAAAACAGAGAAGAAAAAACTTTTGTAAACAAACACTTATCCATAGACTTGTCTTCTTCACCCTTCCACAGTTCCGAAAAATTTGCTGGCTACATATTGGACCTCTAAAATTTGTATCATATTCATTTACAAAACTTCTGAATCACTAGTATGTTGACCGACACATTTAAAACAACAGATCTCAAACGCTCTAGTTTCAGATGTAGCAGACGTTTGGAAATGTGATATTGAGATATCACTATTAGATATAACAACATAATATTAAGAATGCTTTTCTCAAGAATTGTTAATAAAGCGACCCTATGCATTTGAACCAGTGAGAGAGAGAAACATAGTGGACATGATTCATTAAGGAAAGGAAAGCACGAAAATGAGTACGTTTGACCCTTGGCAAAACCATGTTGCAATGCAAGGGGTGCAAATGAATTTATTATTTTACACGTAAGAAAAATGCTGGCTGTTTTTTCATGTAGCACATAAATACTTGATCATTTTATTTTTACACTGATAATAAAAGTTGATATAGGACATACTCTACCCTAATTATAAATCTGTCCTCACATTTTAAATTTACCTCCCCTTCAATGCAGCATGGTTTTGCTAAGATCCAATTCATTCATTTTTTTTTGCTTTACTTTCCTTAATGAATCAGGCCCATGATCTTAAATCAGTAATTGAAATTATACTACTTATCTCAACTCTAAACATATATATTGTATGGGTATAAAAATGTGATACTGCTCATGCCATTTATTCAAAGATTTATATAGATACTTGGCTAAAACTCAGAGCCTTCTGGAGTAATTACTGTAATAATTGCCTAGCAATTGAAACCCTGGCAGCCTATTTTAGAAAATAATTTAATTACCAACTCCGAATAACTGGCTGAAAATAGAACAGTAAACAAAGAATATTACTGCCAAACTTCATTTATATAATACTAGCTGAAGTGCCCGGCGTTGCCCCCGTTTAAATCTTCAGTTTATTAAGTTAACAATGAGTTGGATGTAGCTGTATAGAAATTATTATATATTAGTTATATTATTCATTTGATTATTTCTGTTAAGGATAAACTCTTAAAGATATATTGTCTTTTGCTGGTAATATCCTATCAGGTTATTTATAAATATAATATATAATTATAGGGAAGGTGCTACCACTTGAAACAATATGAATTCACAGAAAGGAAAAGTTAGAACAAGTGTTATATTGTGGTTCAATCACAATAACAATCTGAATTGTATTAAATGTGGGTTTCATTCATTTAAAAACACAATTTTATTTATATATTGTTTTAAAATGTAAATTACTATTATCTAAATGAAATTAGTATCTAAGCAAATTGTTAAAATTGCTGCAGTGTAGTGAATTATAAACTATATGTTGGGAATAGTCTCAATATTATACTATTTAGTAGGTTATAATGTATCCTCAAAGTAAAAATCAATAATTATTAAAGTTATATATTAGTGCAGAACAATTTTTGTGATAGTAGATCCGTAATGATCACTGAATGAAGAGCAATTATTATTGTGAACCATTAAAACGATTGTAAATTATCCGATAACATTTTACAAATTAGCTCCAATTTTTACTGGGCTATCAATCACAGACTGTTAAACACCAATTAAGGAGCTGTTAATTGCACTCACAAACTGTGGGGTTGCCTGATAATGTTACATGAAATAGTCTCTAGTTATAATATCTGCCCCATTTCCACTCCTCCCCCACCTCTTGTCTCCTGTCTGCTGACAGGTTCTCTCTTATTTCTGCTTCTCGTCCAAATCCAAACCTCTCTCCCTGTCATGCTCCTCGCTCCATATCGTACTCACCCTTGCAGTCAAGCAACCCCAACAATATCATCCACATCTCTCTTCTTGTCCTCTATCCTGTGGTCTCTGAAATGCCAGGTCAGTTTGTAACAAATTGACCTCTATCCATGATCTCTTTATCTCTAGATCCTTCAACCTGCTTGCCATCACTGAAACCTGGCTGTCTCCTGAGGACACTACCTCTTCTGCTGCTCTCTCTTTCGGGGGTTTGTCCTTCTCCCACACACCCAGACCGGCGCGCTTTTCGCTGTTAATTGCTTCGTCAAGGCAGGTCGATTGCCAGTAGAGCAGGGCATTTAAATTTGTTCTGACCAATCCTTGGATATCTAGGTGATCACACCCAAAGTGTTGGTCAAAGTTTCTCTTGCATTAACTGTTTCCTATTAGTCTCCAATTAATTTAATGGAATAAAATTTGCATACATATAATACTCCATAATAGAATAGCGAAAGAGAAAAGGCGCGCTTCTTTAAATTAATGAAATATGTACAAGTGAATAAAATCAATTGAGACAGCAGCCAAGCACAAATAAGTCCGGCGCTCAGAAACAAACAGGAGATGCCTTGACACTGGCAGATGAGCTTAACCCCAATATAGCTATATTGTGCACAAAATTTTCCTTTATGTATATGCTGACACCGTAATTTTTATATATTGTTTGTTTATGAGCGCCGGTCAACATTTTTCTTTTCATATAAAACTCCATATTAGTGTAATCATATCATGTTTGTTAATAATAGTATTGTTAGAAAATACTATTATCTTTTCAAAATTTGCAAAATAAATTATGTATTTATTGACAAAGTAATTAACAAAATAAGAAGTAAAAATATTGGTACCTATATATAGAATATTCCATTTAAGATTAATTCTTTTAGCGTTAGCTTCTTAATAGTAAATAACATAGTGAGAAGAATGAGGCATTATTTGTTTGCATTGTGTCAATAGTCCAAATAGATCTTCATGATGGCTTCATGTACAATTGTCTCTGAAGAATTCCGTTGTTTAAATGATACCCAAACCTACATTCTATACAATTCAGACTGTTTAGTGTGTGTGCACAACAATATATAACACTTGTTCTTTCCTTTCCGTTTTGTGAAAATAACATAGTGCAAGATACAAACTATTAATTCAGACAGTAGTATATATTCATAATGACCAATAAATAATGTTTTCTATCAATTAATATTTTAAATGTCTCTTTCTAGTTACTAAAACCTCCAATTGAAACCCTCATCAAACTAGAAGCCAGTTGAGGCACTTTATTTCAGACAGAAAGTAGATATAAATCTGTCATTATATAATCCCTCATTTATATATCCCTCATTATATAATCCTCATTTATAACCCCCTCCCTATTTCACTCCTCTCTTCTCTTCTTTGCCTCTGTGCCACTTATCTGACTCGCTGCCCCCTCCACCATTTTTCCCTCTCTCCTCCCTTTCCCCACTCACACCCTTTCTCTCTTGTCCCCTTCGCTGCTCTTCTCTCAGCGTCAGTCTGCTCCTACCTACCACCTCCCTCTCTTTCCACCCAGGAAATCTATTCCCTCATGTCACTCCTACCTTCTGCCTCTCCCACTCATCAACCTCCTAATCTGCCCCATTTCCACTCCTCCCCCACCTCTTGTCTCCTGTCTGCTGACAGGTTCTCTCTTATTTCTGCTTCTCGTCCAATTCCAAACCTCTCTCCCTGTCATGCCCCTCGCTCCATATCGTACTCACCCTTGCAGTCAAGCAACCCCAACAATATCATCCACATCTCTCTTCTTTTCCTCTATCCTGTGGTCTCTGAAATGCTAGGTC
The DNA here is from genome assembly GCF_038048845.1 of Mixophyes fleayi. Taxonomy (NCBI): domain Eukaryota; kingdom Metazoa; phylum Chordata; class Amphibia; order Anura; family Limnodynastidae; genus Mixophyes; species Mixophyes fleayi. The sequence goes on along the minus strand of NC_134405.1, from coordinate 27,579,814 downwards.
AGTTTGTAACAAATTGACCTCTATCCATGATCTCTTTATCTCTAGATCCTTCAACCTGCTTGCCATCACTGAAACCTGGCTATCTCCTGAGGACACTACCACTTCTGCTGCCCTCTCTTTCGGGGGGTTGTCCTTCTCCCATACACCCAGACCGGCAAGGTGGTGGAGTCAGCATACTTCTCTCCTCCTGCTGCTCTTTTCGGGTTCTTCCCCCTGAATCCTCCCTCTCTTTTTTCCTCCTTTGAGGTACATTCTATCCGCCTATTCCACCCAGTCCACCTCCGTGTTGCTCTTATCAACCGTTCTCCTGGTCCTGTCTCCTAATTTCTTGATCACTTTGCCACCTGGCTCCCTCACTTTCTCTCTTCTGACCTTCCCTCCCTCATCTTGGGGGACTTTAATATCCCTATAGACAATCCCTCAGATCCTGCTTCCTCCAAGCTTCTCTCCCTCTCCTACTCCCTTGGTTACTCTCAATGGACCTCCTTTCCCTCCCACTGCAGTGGCCACTCCCTTGATCTGGTTTTTTCACACCTTGGTACTGTGTCCGACCTCATTAATTCACCTTTTCCTCTCTCGGACCACTATCTCCACTCTTTTATCATCTCTCACCATCCCCATCCCCCAAGGTTACTCTCACCAGGCGTAATCTTGAAACAGTTGATCCTACCACTTTCTACTCCTCCCTGGTCTCGCTCATCTCTCCCATCACCACTCTTTATTGCCCCGATGAGGCTGTCTCCTTTTACAAATGCAATTGTACCACTGCACTTGACTCTGTCGCCCCAGCTGTCACCATCAAGCTTTGTCAGTCCCCACCGCAACCGTGGCACTCAAAACTTACCCGCTATCTTCAAAAATGCTCCCGCAGTGCAGAACGGCTCTGGAGAATGTCACGCACTCATGCTGACTTCCTCCACTTCAAGTTCATACTTGCGTCTTACAGTTCGGCCCTATTGCTCTCTAAACAATCTTTGTTTAAAACTCCCATTTCTTCCCAATCCTCCAACCCTTTTTCCACCTTCAACTCCCTCCTCTCCCCTCCCCCTCTCCCCACCCCTCTTCCTCTCCCCCCACACTCTCTGCTGTCGACTTTGCTACCCACTTCACCTCCAAGATTGAGTCTATCCATCATGACATCTCCCAGCAGTCCCTTGATCCCGCCTCTCTCTCTAATTACTGCCCTATTTCGCTTCTTCGTTTTGCCTCCAAACTCCTTGAACAGGTTGTGTCACGGGCACTTGGAGTCTTTACCCAGGAAATCACCAGATGATGGCTTACCAGAGTAATATAGATGGTAATAGGTACTCTGGTAGCAGGGTGACAACGGAACAGGAGGAACAGCAGATGGTAAGAGAATGCTCAGGGAAAGTCTATGACTAGCAGCACTGGTAATGAGTATATAACTGTACACGAGGAACTAGATAGACAAGGAAATGTGAGGATAGTCAGTGGTCTGCATATAGCAAGTTGTACCACTGCTATAGTGAGGAGGAATGTCCAGAGGTAGTGAGGAGGTAGTGAGAGTCAGCGGTCTGCGTATAGCAAGTTGTACCGTTGTCTAGGTGAAGGAATGGAATCCAGGTGAAGGTAGATAACAGGGAAGTCAGTGGTCTGCGTATAGCAAGTTATACCACTGCTATGTGAGAGGATACTTGAAACTGGTGTCACAGGGAACAGGAATCAGTGGTCTGCATATAGCAAGTTGAACCACTGCAATATATATGTGAGGAAGGCACGAGGAGATAAATGCTATGCAGAGTATACACGGACACACAGAACTTGATCCCACGATGATATCACAATACAATGATAACAGAGCAGCACTGCTAAAGTATACAAAGTCACAATAACAATCCAGGCAAATAGGAAACAAAGTCAATGGTAGCAATAGTCTCAGTGGATAGAGGACTCCGGAGGAGAACACAACTCAGTCCAGCTAGATATGCAATACACAAGCAAAGTCAATGAGAAGTATGCATACCGCGGTTCAGGAGAGCAGGCTGTCAGAGAGACGTGCAGGGATACCTGAACGGCTGAAGGCCGGCAGGAGGAGAGACCACTGGAAGGTGGAAGCGGTAATCAAGTTGGTGCAGCGCATGGCAGGTAAACCAGCATGAACAAGGCAATACTCTGGAAGCAGTAGTAAATGGAACTGGAACATGAAGAACACGGGAGAGTTGAGGTGGTCTGAACTCCAGTAGCAGAGATGGAAGCAGCAGAGCGCTGACCCGATGAACACAGGAGAGTTGAGATGAGCTGGAACTCTGTAGAAGCAACGGAGGCAGCGGATAGGAATCAGCTGGGCAGACACGATGAACACAGGAGAGTTGAAGTGAGTAGGAACTCTGTAGAAACAACGGAGGCAGCGGATAGGAATCAGCTGGTGCAGACACGATGAACACGGGAGAGTTGAAGTGAGTAGGAACTCTGTAGAAACAACGGAGGCAGCTGATAGGAATCAGCTGGTGCAGACACGATGAACACGGGAGAGTTGAAGTGAGTAGGAACTCTGTAGAAACAACGGAGGCAGCGGATAGGAATCAGCTGGTGCAGACACGATGAACACAGGAGAGTTGAAGTGGTCTGGAAACCACAATAGAAATAACAGGAATCAGCAGGAGCTGAATACACGAGGAAACACAGGAACACCTTCAGAGGCTCATGGGAATGAGACTCCAAGATCAGGCAACGAGGTATTAACCACAGGTGCTTTAAATAGGGAGTGTTGCCTGATCAGCCAATTAATGAAAAGCAACAGATACTGAAGGCTTGAAAGGGCTGCACATGCGCAGACCCTCAGGATGGCGGACGGCCACAGTTCCTAAATACACGAGAAGAAGCACTCACAGTCCGGTGAGTGACAGGTTGTCTACAACCGTCTCACCTCCTTTCTCTCTTCTCACTCACTTCTTGACTTGCTCCAATCCAGTTTCCGCCCCCTCCACTCCACTGAAACTGCCCTTACTAAGGTCACTAATGACCTTCTCCGCGCTAAATCCAAAAACCACTACTCTTCTTATCCTTCTTGACCTCTCTGCTGCCTTCGATACCGTTGACCACGCATTCCTTTTGCAAACTGTCAAATCTATAAGGCTATGCAACACTGTCCTCTCCTGGTTTTCCTCTTACCTCACCAACCGCTCTTTCTCAGTCTCTACACATGACTCTACATCCCCCCTCTTCCCTTGCCTGTTGGCGTTCCTCAAGGTTCTGTTCTTGGCCCCCTGCTTTTCTCTCTCTACACCTCCTCCCTTGGTGTCCTTATATGCTCCTTTGGTCTCCATTACCACCTCTATGCTGATGATACCCAAATTTATCTTTTATCCACTGACTTCTCCCTTTTTGTACCACCCTTTTTGGGCCTCCCCCTTTTTCTTTAGGATGTAAGCTCTCAGGAGCAGGGTCCTCTGTCCTTGTGTGCTGCTTCTACTATTCCATCACCCCCTGTACCTCTTGGCCTGCTTCCCTAGCCCTGTTTTCTTAAGCTTCGGCATATTTCTTGTTGATTTCTACCATCACTTTCACTTATTGTCCCAGAAATAATTTTATTTGCATAACCATGTTACCTGTATGTGTATATATTTTTGGTCTTCATTTTTTGTTCTTTCTGTATCATGTTGTGTCATGGGCCACTGTTTTCTATATATGTCATGTACGGCGCTGCAGACCCTTTGTGGCATCTTATAAATTAAAGATAATAATAATAATCCTATATCAAAGAAAAGATCATGAATTAAATTGCTACTCTCTAACCAACTGCCTGGCCCTGATTCATGTTCAGACATATATTTGCTTGCGAATATAGCTCTGTGCATGGCCAGAAACATTACATTAATGAACGCAATTGCATGCACTTTATGTCCAAATATCAATGACTCTTACAACTCCTTATGATGTGAGAGGTGGAACGGAGTAGAGAAGGAGCGGACTAACGTAGGCGATGTACAGTAAGGGCGTTCCAATGCAGAGATGACTGATTCAAGTTCTGTGTTTAACATAAGTATGCTTTCTTTTCAGCCGTATCTTTTGCACCCACTACACGGCAGGTATAAATGCTGACTGATAGTGATAACCGACATGGCATAGTCTTTGATTTAAAAATTACATGTATACGTGCCAATAACTTTCACAGAACAACTGTATGCACTAAGAAATACTATTAAACTGCACCAGTTATCTGTAAAGGATCAAATGTGCAAAATTGTCTATTAGCTATATGGTATGCTTACCCTCTATTGGTTTGTTTTAGAATTTTATTACTTTTTTTGTAGTAAGTGTGACTAGTGGGGATTAATGTAAGAAAGTGATCACATGGTTTTGTGACCCTATTTGATTAGCAGTCGTAGGCTGTGTAAGACTGTTAGGCTGTGCTAGCTAGTGAGGATTTCTTCTAAGTGAGGATTTTTTACAAGTGTATAAAAATTTAGATAGCATAGTAAGAGTTACACAAGAGGTGAACAAGAGGAGAACACAAGGAGAATATTCACATACTGCTACATGAGGAAAACATTCAACAATCATCTGTGAGCTCTGAAATCCTCCACCACCTGCATTGTGCACTGCCTGCACACACCCTGCTGATCTGACTCTCAACCTTAATTCTTGCAGCTGCTGTTTGATTATGACTTGTTGGTTTCACTTATGCTGTTGCTTGTATTCCCAACTTCAAAACACACTTGTTGCTTCACCTACCCAGATTCTCTAAGTGGCGCCCCTACTTCCCCCTTGCACACTGTTCATACACAGCTACCTTCCACTATGACTAATGTTTTCAATCTCTCTCCACTCCTGCCGTATGTCACTGTCTTACTGTTTCTTACTTATCCCTTATCTCTGCTGTCCTTACTACTTCCCATTTCCTTGCGGATCCTTTTACAGCTTTTCTTCCTCTTCACTCTCCTACTACTTCTATAGTCTCTCACTTTACTTACTTGTCATGTTCTCTTTCCTCCCCTCACTTGTAATCTGCCACAGTCCTTACCTTCTGCCATATTTACATTTGTCTTTCCCACGCAATATATCTCTCCTATTTCATGACTCTGCAAGGACTCAATTACTACATCTCCTGTACCTTATTACTCTCCATTCAGCACTTCCACCCATTCCCCCTCATGGATCCCCACATCACTACTCCATACTACAGACCCAAGCCTATTCCCTCTATCACCTGTCGCTCCCCCCCCTCCACCACATATCGCCCTGTCTCCACCGAACATCCAATCCTGCCAACCTTATTCCCATCACTCCTCTTACTCACCTTCCCCTGTCCTGTGCACTCTGGAATGCAAGATCTGTGTGCAACAAACTCACTCCCATTCATGACCTCTTCTTCTCCCATTCCTTTGGTCTCCTGGCCCTTACAGAAACTTGGATCTCCCCCTCTGATACAGTTTCCCCCGCTGCACTCTCCCATGGGTGGCTCTCCTTCTCCTTCAGTCCCCGTTCTGGGGACCGCCAAGCAGGTGGTGTAGGTATCCTGCTGTCTCCTGGCTACACCTTCAGTGTTATTCCTCCTGAACCCTCCCACTCCTTCTCCTCCTTTGAAGTTCACTCCATCCGCCTCTTCTCTCCTCTCCACCTTCATGTAGCGGTCATCTATCGTCCCCCTGGACCATCCTCTCAATTTCTTGAAAACTTTGCCGCCTGGTTTTCCCATTTCCTCTCTTCTGATCTTCCCACTATTATTATTGGGGATTTTAATATCCATACTGACTCTCCTATTACTACTGCTGATTTTAATATACTCACTCTCACTTCCTCCCATGGCCTATCCCAATGGACAACTTCTGCCACCCACCAGGGAGTCCAGGGAGTGATGGTCATTCCCTTGACCTAGGGATCTCCTATATCTCTGTGACATCTCGGAGGAAAAAGTTCAGAGAAGTTGTTGATAGGGATAAGCTATAAACCGCCAGATATTTGTATGATTGAGGAAGCCCAATTTTTACAGCAATTTGAAAAGGCTACACAACTAGGTAAAATTTTAATTATGGGGGATTTTAATTATCTGGACATTTATTGGAGTGCTGAGACCTGCGGTACAGCTAGGGGAAATAGGTTTCTGAGCACTCTAAAAGACCATTACATGTCCCAATTAGTAGAGGAACCAACTAGAAACCAGACTATACTGGACCTAGTAATAACAAATAATGTAGACGTAATATCAAATATTCAAGTAAGGGAACACTTGGGAAACAGTGATCATAATATGGTCTCATTTGAAATTAGTTTCCAAAAATAACGGTATAAGGGATCAACTAGGACTTAAAACTTTAGAAAGGCAAATTATTATATGCTTAAGGAGTCTATAAAGTGCATAGACTGGGACAAAGTTTTTGAAGGAAAAAATACGAATGGAAAGTGGGCTGTCTTTAAAATGTTGTTAGAAACATACACGTATATGTTCCTATGGGAAATAAATGTAAAAGAATTAAGTCTAAACCAATGTGGCTAAATAAAAAGTTATGGGAAGAAATGCAAAGGAAGAAGCTTGCATTTAAATTGTTTAAGTCTGAAGGGTCTGAGGAGTCCTTCCGTAGGTACAAGGAATGTAATAAAACATGCAAAAAGGAAATTAGATTGGCTAAATTAGAAAATGAAAGACACGTTGCAAAAAAAAGTAAGAGAAACCCCAAAAAGTTTTTTAAGTATATAAATGGCAAAAGGCTTGAAAAAGATAATATAGGACCCCTAAGAAGTGAGATGGGTGAATTGATAAATGATACTAAGGAAAAAGCAGAGGTATTAAACACTTTCTTTTCTTCAGTATTTACCAGAGATAAACAAATGGTAGGAGTAATACATAAAAATGGAAATGAAACCATGCCATTAATTAATACTTGGTTGTCAGAGGAAGAAGTCCAAAGGCGACTGAAGAATATTAAGATAAATAAAGCTTCAGGTCCAGATGGCATACACCCAAGGGTCCTTATGGAGTTAAACTCAGAAATAGCTAGCCCGCTATTCTTAATTTTCAGAGATTCAATCTCATCAGGCTCAGTACCAAGGGGTTGCCAAAAAGCAGATGTGGTGCCGTTGTTTAAAAAGGGGACGAGATCACAACCAGGGAATTATAGACCTGTAAGCCTGACATCAATAGTGGGGAAACTACTGGAAGGTATTTTAAGGGATAGTATTCAGGATTACTTTGCTACACAATAAAATTATTAGTGGGAATCAACATGGATTTGTGAGGGATAGGTCTTGTCAAACTAATCTAATTAGTTGCTATGAGGAAGTTAGTGGGAACTTAGATAACATTTAAAAAATTTGAAAAATTAAAAATGTAAATAAAAATGTAAAAATAGTCCACCCATATATCATAATACATCATCATCATCTATTTATATAGCGCCACTAATTCCACAGCGCTATATAGAGAACTCGTTCACATCAGTCCCTGCCCCATTGGAGCTTACTAAATTCCCTAACATACACTCACAGACTTGGGTCAATGTAATTAACCTACTAGTATGTTTTTGGAGTGTAGGGGGAAAACAGAGCACTTGTAGGAAACCCACACAAACACGGGGAGAACATACAAACTGCACACAGATAAGGCAATGGTCGGGAATTGAACGCATGGCCCCAGTGCTGTGAGACAGAGGTGCTAACCTCTAAGCCAGCGGCTCCCAAAGTGTGCGCTGCGGCTCCTTGGGGTGCCGCGGTTCTGTCACAGGGCGCGGCTGCCCTTGCAAAAAAAAAAAAAAAGAACTTACCAGTACAGCGCTGGATCCTCCTCCTCACTGTTCTCACTGACTTCCGGGTGTGACGTCATCACGTCCAACAGTGTCAGTTAGGAGCAGCAGCAGAGAGGACATCAGGAAAGAAGACAGCAGTAAATGATGAAAGAAGGTAAGTAAAAAAACGGAGAGTGAAGGGGACAGAGAGAGATGCTGAAGTGGGGGACAGAGGGAGATGCTGATGGGGGGACAGAAAGATGCTGAAGGGGGGGATAGAGAGAGATGCTGAAGGGGGGGACAGAGAGAGATGCTGAAGGGGGGACAGAGAGATGCTGAAGGGGGGAACAGAGAGAGATGCTGAAGGCGGGGGGACAGAGAGAGATGCTGAAGTGGGGGACAGAGGGAGATGATGAAGGGGGAGACAGAGAGAGATGCTGAAAGGGGGACAGAGACAGGTGCTGAAGGGGGGGACAGAGAGAGATGCCGAAGGGGGGAACAGAGAGAGATGCTGAAGGGGGGGACAGAGAGAGATGCTGAAGGCGGGGGGACAGAGAGAGATGCTGAAGTTGGGGACAGAGAGAGATGATGAAGGGGGAGACAGAGAGAGATGCTGAAAGGGGGACAGAGACAGGTGCTGAAGGGGGGGACAGAGAGAGATGCCGAAGGGGGGAACAGAGAGAGATGCTGAAGGGGGGGACAGAGAGAGATGCTGAAGGGTGGGACAGTGAGATGCTGAAGGGGGGGCAGAGTGAAAGCTGCTGAAGAGGGGGACAGAGTGAGAGCTACTGAAAAGGGGGACAGAGTGAGAGCTGCTGAAGAGGGGGACAGAGTGTGAGCTGCTGAAGAGGGGGTCAGAGTGTGAGATGATGAAGGGGGTCACAGAGTGTGAGATGGCGAAGGGGGACACAGAGTGTGAGATGGCGAAGGGGAACACAGTGTGATATGGTGAAAGGGCGCAGTGATATGATGAAGGGGCACAATGTAATGGTGAAGCGGCCCAAAAACATTTTATGTTATTTTGACCCAACTACGTAAAAAAACGCGACTACCGGTAATTATTTTGGCATAGGGGTGCCTTGGAAAAATTATGGTGGCCCTAAGGGTGCCTCGAACTGAGAAAGTTTGGGAACCACTGCACTAAGCCACCGTGCTGCCCTTTTCCTTACCTCTTTCTTTCGTCTTCCTACTTTCTTTTCTAATTTTTCCTTATTCTCTTCTTTATAATTCAGTTCCTAACCAACAATAACAATCAGTATTTTTAAAATTATATAGTATTATAATATTGTTAGCCATTTGATTTGGAACGACCCGTTTTGTATCACATTTGCAAATGGAGACTGCATGGCTAAGTGCTTGATTTTCCACACGTCTGGCAATGGGTTTGATTGAAACACCTCAATATAATAATTAACAGGTGGGGCCAAATACTTTTGTCCATATAGTATATATTGCAATATTTCAGAAATGGGTGTCAGCAATTATACATACTTGATGTACAAAGGTATGGTGTATTTCAGTAATGACCAACTTCTAATTTTCAGTGATATGTGGGAACAAATGAAGAAATGATAAATTAATATATAACTATATAAATTTAAAAAAACAGTATCTGCTGGTGAAGCAGCACGCTTCTAAAGTAGTACGACTTTTTTCCCCAAATTTGGTAATCTGTTTCAACTGTTGCCAAAGGCAATATTCATCTGAACCTGAATTAGGCCAAAACAGTTGTTTATCTCTGTTAGAAACGGAGGCTGTGCTGCTCACGTAAATGGTTGCAAACTAAACAGCAATCCTCGGCTAATTAGCGGCCACCGGCGTTGCATGCTCTCGGCTGGTTGCAACCAGGAACCTTCTTCTGTTCACTGTTTTTTATGAGTCTAGCTGGTTGCTAAGCAACAGCAGCTGCTTTCTATTTCATAATTTCCCATCTTGATTACTGCAATCTTCTCCTTCCCGTCCTCCCTCACTCCCAGCTGACCCCTTTCATTTTATACTCAATGCGGCTGCAAGTCTTCTGTTCCTTTCACAACGCTCTTCGTCTGCCTCCCCTCTCTGCATTGCCTTATACTAGCTCCCTTTCCCCTACGGTATCCTTTTAAAACTCCTCACCCTCACCTACAAGGCCCTCTAGCATTCCACTGCCCCTTATATCTCCAACCTCCTCTCCATTCACGCTCCCACCTGTTCCCTGCGTTCGCCCAATGACCGTCACCTCTCCTCCACTCTGATCACCTCATCCCACAACAGGATTCAAGATTTCTCCCGGGCTGCCCCCCTCCACTGGAACGACCTCCCTCACTCCATCCACCTGTCCCCTAATCTGTGCACCTTCAAACGGGCACTTAAAATTCATCTGTTCCTCAAAGATTACCAGCCATCCACCTAACCTTCTCCATGTTTACTCTACTCACCTCCCTCTTCCCTGTACGGGCTCCTCTTGCGCTTGTTCCCCTCCAATGTAAGACCGAGTAAAACCGAGTTTGTTCAGGAACTTCAAACACAGTCCCACTTATAATTCCAGTCTAAGGGTTCCTTTAGCAGGATCAGAGAGCAGATGCAAACAACTTCTCCAGAGGTGTTTATTGAAGGTACAGACAAAGGGATCTTAAATCACATCTCTCTATATATGTGCCCTAAATACCAGCCTAAGGTCTACCAACCATCCACATAACCTTATCGTTCTTACCACCTCCAACTTCCCTGTCTCCTCTTGGGGTTGATCCCCTTCACTGACTCCCCTTGTGCCTGCTGTCTGTTGCCCTTTCCCTTAGTATGTAAGCTCCTATGAGCAGGGCCCCTCTTCCCTTCTGTCTCAATACCATTTCTTCTACTCCTATGTCACTGTACTTGCTACGATTGGAGATATTGAAGTCTTGGCTATACTCGTTTTACTCTGTACTTGTCACACGGCGCTTATTCGGCTTCCATAAACAGAGACTAAGACATTCACCTGGGCCTCATTAAGCAGACCTCAAACCTTTAGTCCTGATCTGCACATGTGCAGACTGAGTACCTGTCTGCTGTTGGCAAGATTCCTATTGGTTCCTGGTTCTGGCTCTAAACTTGAAAAGGCACTTCCTCCCTTTCCTCTGAGCCTGTTGATCAAGTTACCTGTCTGATTAGGTTCCTACCTATTCTGTGTGCTCTCACCTGGATCGTCAGTGCCTCTGCTGTGTTGCTGTTTCAAGGGCTATACCGCTCAAGCTGCACCTGTCTCTGCTGTGTTGCTGTTTAAAAGGCTATACTGCTCAAGCTGTACCTGTCTCTGCTGTGTTTGCTGTTCAACTGGCTATACTACTCAAGCTGCACCTGTCCCCGCTGTGTTGCCGTTCCACAGACTCCATTACTCAAGCTGCACCTGCCTCTGTTGTATTGCTGTTCCACATGCTGGATCACTTAAGCTACACTTGTCTTTATTGTGCTGCTACTACACAGGCCGTGCTGCTCAAGTTACACCTGACCCTATTGTGTTACTGCTCCGGACTGCATCACTCAAGCTTCATCTACTCCGCAGTTGCCTCTGTGGCTCAGTGGCATTACAGGTCGTATCATCTAGCTGCTTGTTCTTATCTACTCCCGCTGGCTGAACTGTTACTATTTCATCTAAGTATATAGTGCACACAGAGTACGTCACGCTTGCTGCCTGGACTGTTACTTGTACCTCCGATGTTATGCTGCCTTATTGTGGTTCCATATACCTGCTGCATTACCATCTTCACTCTGTTGCTGGACTGTTCATGCTATTGCTATATTTGAATATATTGATTACATCTCTAATTGTATTCATTCATACTATATTGCCGTTGGCACTGCTCACCCTGTTACTACGTTCTTTGTATCAATATATTGAGACCGTCCTGTTGATCATCCAGTCATCATTAAATCGCTGATTGTACTTTTATCCTGCATCTGTTGTCTATCCGCTGTCTGGGTGTAAAACTACAACATTACCAGTGTGCCTACGTTACACCAGTCACCATCACTCCCCTGGAATCCTGCCCAACACCCCTGAAAGGGACTGCGACCTTCGGGCGAATGCTACTGAGTCCAAGTCACCTTGCGGTGACCGCTGGTGAAAACCATCTCCCAGTTAGACTCCGCGCCTTGCTAGGGGTAACATCTGTTGGGCGGATTCAAGAGTCCAGAATACAAAACCATGATAGTACTGTTGTACCCTTGTATACGGTCTGCCTTTACAAGTCAGCGCCGTTTTAAATTTTAGCTGTAAACTCGCCGATTTCCGGCAAGTTGCAAAAATTGGACCATGATACATTTACCCCCTGTGGTGGAAACAAAGTTAATTAATTCACAGGGTAAATAACGCAAAAATTAAGACATACATAGATACCAAGAGAAGACAATTCAGAATTTTCAAACAACTTAAAACAGAGAAGAAAAACCTTTTGTAAAGAAACACTTATCCATAGACTTGTCTTGTTCACCTTTCCACAGTTCCGAAAAATTAGCTGGCTACATATTGTACTTCTGAAATCTGTATCATATACATTTACAAAACTTCTGAATCACTAGTATGTTGACCGACACATTTAAAACAACAGAGCGCAAACTCTCTAGTTTCAGGTGTTGCAACCGTTTGGAAATGTGATATTGAGATATCACTATTAGACATAATAACATAATATTAAGAATGCTTTTCCCAAGAACTGTTAATACAGCACCCCTATGAAACTTAACCAGTGAGAGAAACATACTGGGCCTGATTCATTAAGGAAAGTAAAGCAAGAAAACGAGTACGTTTGACCCTTGGCAAAACCATGTTGCAATGCAAGGGGTGCAAATGAGTTTATTACTTTACACGTAAGGAAAATGCTGGCTGTTTTTTCATGTAGCACATAAATACTTGATCATTTTATTTTTACACTGATATTAAAAGTTGATCTAGAACATACTCTACCCTAATTATAAATCTGTCCTCACATTTTAAATTTACCTCCCCTTCAATGCAGCATGGTTTTGCTAAGATCCAATTCATTCATTTTTTTTGCTTTACCTTCCTTAATGATTCAGGCCCATGATCTTAAATCAGTAATTGAAATTATACTACTTATCTCAACTCTAAACATATATATTGTATGGGCAAAAAAATGTGATACTGCTCATGTCATTTATTCAAGGCTTTATATAGATACTTGGCTAAAACTCAGAGCCTTCTGGAGTAATTACTGTAATAATTTGCCTAGTAATTGGAACCCTGGCAGACTACTTTAAAAAATAATTTAGGGCCCGATTCATCAAACGCACACGCATCTGCGTTGCATACTTTGAGTAACGCAAACCGGTATGCGAGTGAAATAAGCATCTCAAACAGCAAAAACACACCCTCTTGTGGTCCACTACACTTAAGGGACAGAAATAAGCAATGCAAACGTTATAAAACACACCCACCTGCGGATCTTTAAACATGGTACAAGCACAAGCGACGGCTCTCAACTGATTGACGGGAAGCTAAGCAATGTATACTTCACGCCCACTGTGGGAGGGACCAACAGTTTGTTTACACACAACACAACAAACATGCCTGGGACTTATTTTTACGAGATAGCTCTTTACTCATTAATCACTGTCAATTAACAATGATGTGGAACACTCTCAACGTTGTTTTTCCTTTGCTACTAATTAGCGAAATACACACTTTTAACAAACACATTGCTCAAGATCTATATTGTGTTTAGGATTTCAATTCGCCGTATAGTGCGCAAAATGCATGGACATGCCTACATTAAAAACACATGACTAACGAATATATCAAAATGTATGTGGTGTAAATACATCTTGCCTTTTCAGCAAAATGCATAGCATACTCTTCCATAAAGGATACACACAAAAGTGTATACAACCTCCACACAGAGAAAGGGTTTCTGTCTGGATTAGAACTCAGGAATGACTGTACGCAATGTGAGACAGCTACCCACTAGCCCAACCTCAGATATAATAAAACACAGACAACACCAACAATACAGCATGCGTGCTACACAGACACTGCACACTAAATACTACTCTTCATTATTCACACAAATTACTCACAAAATACCCATCTCACAGGTAGCTCACTGCTTAGCACTTTGGGCTCACAACACAGCAGACATAAGTTCAAATACCAAGCATACCCTTAACTAATGTGTGTACTGGAATAGTTATCCTAACAAGAAATGTGAGACAATGCTTTCTTTGGCTATTTTGGATTTGTTATACACGCTCAACCATATTGTAAAATATGCCCTCTGATTTATACTGTATTGAAAGTAAATCTTTATTTGGAGGGAAAATCCGAGAAGCCTCACGGCCTATACTTCACATGCACATTATTAGGTGCATGCTGACATTGATTATTCTGAATGGACTAAGAGGGGGGGGGTTGTAGGGGACAGCTTCCTTGGAGTTAAATGCAACATTGGCAGCAAACAGACTTTCATCTGGATCCACGGCGTACACGTTATGTCATGTACTCAGCTTTATCCAAACAGGCCACTCTCCACACTCCAGTACCATGGTCCTTTGCTTCGCTTGCACTTCTGCCTTACACAACTGACGCCACTTCTGGGTACACTTTCGAGGCTCTCTTCAATGTGTGACTGGCTTTGCTCTGATACTTGAACGTAACCTTGGACTATCACTACAATGACATATGTATTTGGGGGAATTGGTAACTAGCTAGGGCATTTGACTTTGGGGAATTTATCTTGCACACAGGGCCTACAGATGAAATACCTCTTATAGGGGTGGCTTGTTCGTGGAGGGCACATGTTACTTTTGGATTACATGCAAACAGCTAAAGAAATCCTTGTGTGCTATAGAAATGATGTTATAAGCAAATCATCTTTCTTCCTTACTCTTTTCGGATTATTATATATACCCACATGTTGTGTAATGAGATGAATAAAGACACACACACCAAGGTTTGTTTTTTTTATAAACTTATATATTTTTAAAACGGAACAAAGTTTGGAAACTATTTACAAACAAATCTGTACACTACAAAAAATAAATAAAAAAAATGAAGATTGAAATGAGGCCCAGTAGGCCAAATTGAACCTAATATGGGCTATAATATTGCCAATATGTTGGTGGAGGCCTTCCAGGTCCTCCACAATTTGGGCCATATGGGCCATAAGTTCTGCTGCGGTGGGTGGTGTTAGACTGGAATTGTATGATTATTGATTTAATATCTATCATGTGCTAAGCTTTAGAAGCTAATATGTTATGCTATAACTTCAAGAGAAATTAGCAGATATTATGTTCAGTTTAAAAGACAAATTATTCAAGGTTGTGAAACTACATAGCAGGATGTTCCCATCAACAGTAATAGACCAAGGACATGTAGTAACATTCTTCATAGATGAAACCCAAGGACTCAAAGCTGGGGGCAGCACAAGAATATTGGCAGAAAGCCTGGAAAGAGATAAAGCATAAAGAAGAAAGAATTGTTTGAACTTTGATGGAAAACTGCAATATATAATTGCTAATTGACTTTCTTTCATAATTTTACTGTCTTATAATTGGTTGTTCAGCATCTATACCCCTAGACTTACATGTATAAAAATAGACGCTGAAGCGGTCTCACATTGTAACAGAATAAAAGCTGCTCAGCATTATATCATACAGGTGTTGAGTATTTTCTGTTCACCAGTCGACTGAAAACAAAGAAAGATCTGACTGACATTGAAGGTGATTGATAGAAGTATCGGTGAACCCCGATACCCCAACATTTCTGGGGGCTCGTCCGGGATGCTCCAATATCTCCACACCTGACGCCAAACTCCATTGATGTCCAGAGAACTGCTGAACTAAATCCGCTGAGTAAGAAAAGTGTAGATTTCTACCTTCTTACTCAGTTCAGTATTTCTTTGTATGTCTAAGGAAAGTCAGTTGAGGCGATTAGAGGGTATTCTATGAACCCAATGTACAGTCAGAGGAAAGGATAATGAAATGATAAATGTATGGATACTGTAGATTATGATGGATGTAGACAATTTGAGTTAATAGATAATAAGAGAGGTGTATGTAAGAATTGTACCTGCTGCATTGTTTATGAGAAAATATTCCCGGTTGCAAGGGACCTAGACTAGAGTGTGTTACAACTACAAATGCATATTACGGTTTTGTAAGTAATGAAAAAAAAACTATATTTTACGTTAGGGTGCATTTGAATGAAGAAATACTAAATACTGGCCACAAAATCATATGTTACCAGATTATAAACCTATATGTCCATACACTGACTTGAGGGGAAGAATCGGATCAGCCATAAGTGCCAGCCTTTTAATCTACAGCCGATAAAACTCACATCTGGTGTTCCTATGGCAGACTAGGAGGTAAAGGATTAAAGACACTTAAAGTCTGTACAAAGGGGAAAATTATATTACCTTATTCCGCTTACAAGACATTGTAACCCAGATACTGACAGTACTGTGACCAGTAACCCAGTAATGGGGGCACAGAATATTAAGATGCCTATTATAGGTAAACCCATCGATATAATGAAGGAGAGAGAAGGTAGTACAGCTCTTAAAAGAAGTCATAAATAAAGAACAGGATTTCAGGATTTTTCGCCCAGAAGGAACATTAGATTTAGAGACATGGTATGGGTTTTATTTATATAATAAAGAATGGATAAAAATGGTTGGCTATAAAGATCAGGTGAATGTGTGGGTATGCTATATGTATATTTGAAGCTGCGCAGCTAAATGAGTGAGATGTGTCCCTCCCTTATTCTGTATAAAAGATTTCAGTGTGTTGAGATAAGAAGCACTCTGTTTTTTGTTATCTGACAATGTATGTAAAGCTGATAAAATATGTCCGGAGTGCTGAGTGATAATAACATGTTGAGGCTAGCTTGTATTTAGTCTAATGCTGGGACTTGTAGTTCCACAGCAGTAGGATGGAAGATATCAGTTAATCTATCTCTCTCTGTATGCTCTGTCTTACTGCGTGTGAGGGAGATCAGTGTTTGTCTGACTTGTCTGTTTTTTTATTTTACAAGAGACATGTTTCAAGGTTGAAAAAGTTGTACATTTGTAAAAATATAGTGCCTGCATGCTTAATTCTAAGCTTTTAAAGAGATGCAAAACAAGTGTTGAAATGTTTGGTCCGTCATTACACTATTCAGTGAACGGACAAGTTGGCTGGGGTCCAACAAGCCGTTTCTGTATTTGAACAAAATAATTTTGTTTCTGAAATTGAGAGAAATAGCTTTCTCTTTAATGAAGTTGAGAATTGTGGGAGTGAACTTCTACATGCAGCTAACAAGTGGTCTTAATCTGTGTGAAAATAATGCTGATAAATGTTCTCAGAAATAAGGAGGGTTTGTTATGCCTATAAAGAAATGATACGAGATAAAATGTTTGTGAGCGAGACTTAAGTGAATATATTTGTACTTTCAATACAAAAATAACAGAATCTGAAAATGTGTGTGAATATTTTATGACAGGAGCAGTGTTGCTTTTAAAATGGCTGTATGATTAGAAAATTTTCCAGGGCTTTTGGTGATGAATGATTCATAAAGGAGTGGCTTTGAACACTCGTCCAGGTCACGTCACTTTGACATTCCCTGTTTGTGAGATTAGGGACTGCCACTTTGAGGAAATCATATTTCCATGGCATGCAAGTGTCACAGTTATTAGCAGCCATTCACTGAAAAAAAAAAAAAAAAATATTTACTGGTTACCTAATAATAGTGTACTGAAGTTGACAAACATGTTACATGCAATACACACTGATTGGGAAATGAGAATTAATGATAGTTGTTGTAATCCCTAATTAATAAATGTTAATCACTATGCAAAAGTTTTTTTCTCTCTTCACAGAAAGTCTCCAGCTATAAAGACCATTTCAATCCAGATTGAATTTATCCAATGTCCAATGATTAGAAGTTTGAATGAAGGATTTAAATAACGTAGACTCTGCTGAGTAATGATTACCTTGTTTTGGAAAGAGATATTAGAGTTTATGGGCTATTCACATAACAAATGCATGAACTAGGTGTTTGAAAGAAAGTAATGCAATTTAGTGTCAAATTATGTCAGATAACAAAAGGTTTTTATTTTTATCCTCATAACAATTTTGAGTCAATCAGTGTTGTAAACACATTGACTGCCCTTATTTACTGTGCTATATTAGTCATATACTGCAAGTCCTTCTTTGTATCTTGGGTATGGTAATGCATTGTTGAGAATTCAATGTTTGTACATAAATGAAAAAAAAACTTAAGACTTTATGAGCTATTATCTGTGCTCCTGCATTAGCATTTCTGGGTGATAGCAAGACATTTACACTCTCCACTGAGCAAAACCAAATGTTTAACCAATTTTAAGCTAAAGCAACTTCAGCACCAGCACTGGCTTTGCCAGATTGTGACAGAGCTACTCAAGCACACGAAGTTGAAGGTTTTACTCGAGATTACCCTCCTCTGCCTCCCCTCTCTGCCTTGCCCTTCACTGGCTCCCCTTCCCCTACAGAATTCTTTTCAAACTCCTCACCACCACTTACAAGGCTCTCTCCCACTCTACTGCCCCTTATATCTCCAACCTCCTCTCCATTCACACTCCCGCCCGCTCCCTGCGCTCGGCCAATGACCGTCGCCTCTCCTCCACTCTGATCACCTCTTCCCATTCCAGAATCCAGGACTTTTCCCGTGCTGCCCCCCTTCACTGGAATGACCTCCCTCGCTCCATCCGCCTCTCTCCCACTCTGTGCTCCTTCAAACGTGCACTCAAAACTCACCTCTTTCTCAAAGCCTACCAACCATCCACTTAACCCCTATCTCCTCCGCTTATTCTCCCCTCTCTCCCATTGCCTCAACTGGCTCCTCTTGTGCCTGGTCTGTCAACCCTCCCTTAGGATGTAAGCTCGAATGAGCAGGGCCCTCTTCCCTCCTGTCTCCCTACCCGTTCTTCTGCTCCGTGTCTATTGCATCTGCCTGCCTGGAGTTTCTGAAGTATTGGTACTTTTTGTTTATTGTTCTGTACTGTTATACCCTGTATAGTCTACTGTTTGTACTATGTGCGGCGCTGCGGAAACCTTGTGGCGCCTAACAAATAAATGATAATAATAATAATAATAAAGCCCAACATCGCAGACTGTTTAAGACCATATTCCTTAATGACCTTTCTGAAACATATCATCAACAATTGTTCCTTATAAGACCAGAAGCAAATACAATGGAAATGCAATTCATGCTCCAAGTCCTTTAAGGTATAGAAGACCGGGAAAAGGAGAAGCAGAGGAAAGTCAAAGACAAGTCCCAAACCGTTCATGTGGTCCAAGAAAATCAAGACTGGAAGGTTCGTACAGACACAAGAGGTGCACCTGAGCAACAAATAAAGGAAAAAGGAAACATGACTCTGGCAGAAATGAAAAAACAAGGAGTTTGTTTATTTTGCAAACAAAGAGGCCACATGAAAAGAGATTGCATTAAACATAAGAAATGGCTGGAAAGAAGAAATCAACAAGCTACAGACCAACAACTGGCATAGTAAATTGGTAAATGGGCACTCCAACGTACCTCCGGCTCACATATAACCAAACTTTGAAAGATGACTTAACTAAAGGCCTAGTGAATATCATATTACCCAATGGTCAAGAATGTGAGTGTCTAATTGATACTGGAGCAAGCCGCACTGTATTAAGAAAACAGGAGGTACCTCAAGAACTATTATCAGAAATTGATTTACCTGCTACAGGCCAGCAGGAAAAGAAGTAAAACTAACAGAAAGTAAACCAGTTACACTTTTAGTAGGTGAAAAGACAATTGAAGTACCTATACAATTTCTCACTTCCTCATCTTGTCCCTATAATCTGTTGGGAGCAGAAGTACTTTAAAAGATACAAGCCAGTATCAAATACACCCCAACTGGAGTAAAACTCACAAGTCAACTCCCATCTCCAGTCCAAGAAGAGCTTACAGCAGCAACCAGATTAGCACATGTTACAAGGATAAAACTGTTAATCTACCAGATTGGCTGAACATAGTACCAGACAAATTATGGTCCACAGGAAAACAGATTGTGGGTACACTTAAAGTAAGTCCTGTAAAACTGACACTAAAACCAGGAACACATCCTGTCTCAATTAAACAGTACCCACTTGCTGCAGCTCAAACCAAAGCGATCTCAGAACAAATACAAGAATACCTACAAGTAGGGGTGTTAAGAAAATGTCGCTCTCCTTATACCACACCCCTATTCCCAGTAAGGAAACGAGATGTCGGACAAGGGGTCAATCCCGGGCAATACCGGATGGTTTATAACCTAAGAGAGGTCAACAAAAGATTACTGATCAACAATCCCATTGTGCCCAACCCCTATACTTTGCTCAGTCAGATACCTCCAAATGCAAAATGGTTCTCACTAATCGACTTGGCAAACGCTTTCTTCTCAGTCCCCATTACAGAAGATAGTCAACATCTTCTAACCTTCACCCATGATAGAAACCAATACTGTTGGAAAAGACTGCCTCAAAGAGGAGCAACCAGCCTATCAGAATTTTCAGAAGCAATGGCACTAATCCTCCAAGGATGGAGGCCTATAAATCCAACTACTCAACTCATTCAATATGTAGATGATCTTATGGTGGCTGCGGAAACTGAAGAAGCATGCAAAGCAGAAACACTGTCATTACTTTGTTTCCTGGCCGAACAAGACTGCAGAGTATCACCAAGCAAGTTACAACTTGTACAGGAAAAAGTAATATTATTGGGACATTGTATCTCTGCAGGAGCCAGACATCTTACAACTGAAAGAGTTAAAGTTATACGAGACATGAAGACACCAAAAACAGTCAAATAAATCAGAGCCTTTTTGGGGCTCCTCGGGTATTGCAGAGAGTGGATTCCCTCAGCTTCAATTCTTATGCAACAGCTGTATGAATGCTTGAGGAAACAACAGGGAACAGAACCGCCCAATATAACTGAAATAGAGAACGCAGTACAAGCCTTGAAACATGCCATCTCTACTGCACCAGCACTTGGACTACCAGACTACCTGAAGCCTTTCACATTGTTCTGCCATGAGCAGTCAGGACATGCTCTAGAGGTCCTCACACAGAAACATGAAACGAATCAAAGGCCACTGGCCTATTATTCGTCACAACTCGATCCAGTTATAAGAGGCTCTCCATCATGTATACAAGCAGTAGCAGCGGCAGCAATACTGAAAGTGAAGGTAGCAGATATGGTATTGGACCATGCACTTATTATTCAAGTTCCACATGCAGTCACAGAAATTCTCAATCAAGCAAAGACAAGACATTTGTTTTCAGCTATACTAACTAAATATGAGGTAGCCTTGCTCAGCGCCTCACATGTAACAATTACCAGATGCACAGTCCTCAATCCAGCAACCCTGCTCCCCATTGATGATTCAAAAGAGGGGAGTAAGGGGAGTTACAAAGGAGATGAATCATCAGACAGGGATATGAGGACCTGAGTAATGCATCTAAAGCATGTGAAGAAGAAACTGAAGAAGCTGAAGAAATACACACACAAAATTTTTTCACATGACTGTTTGGAACTTATGGAATTCGAAACTTCAGCTTTGCAAAATGTCACTGACACACCACTTTTAGATGCAACCCTAACTCTTTATGTGGATGGACCTAGATATTATGTGGATGGAGTTCCATATACAGGATATGCCATCACTACTGAGGAAGAGGTGCTTCAATCGAGAACACTGTCTAATCGAACATCAGCACAAGAAGCAGAATTGATAGCTCTAATTAAGACTTGTGTATATGCAAAAGGACAAATAGCCAATGTATATACAGATTCACGTTATGACTGGGGAGTGGCGCAAGATTTCGGTCCCAATTGGAAAAGTAGAGACTTTCAAGGGTCAAATGGAAAACCCATAAAACACACCAACTTAATTAATGAGCTATTTAGAGCATTGGAACTCCCTAAACAAGTGGGAATTATAAAAGTTCAAGTTCACACTAAAGAACAAACTCCAGAAGCAAGAGGAAATAATTTTGCAGATCAACCAGCAAAAAAGGCAGCCCTCCAACAAAAGTATACTACATTTCTTGTAGACTCAACAGAAGGTGATGCAGACAAATTTAAAATCCCAGACCTACAAAGCCTTAAAGACTTTCAGAAACAAGCATCAAAGGAAGAAAAGAAAAAGTGGGAAAAACAAGGTGCACAGCTTGATGAGCAAGGAATATGGTCAAAAGAAAATAAATGGCACCTACCAAAAGCCTTATACCCAGTAATGATTCAAATTGCACATGGACAAGTACATCATTCCAAAGAAGCAATGATCAATAGGGTATGGAAAAACTGGATTGCTCTGGATACAACTCTGCGGATATGTGGAATACACAATCCAGGGCAAAAAGTAAAGACCCCCAGGAGGAAGCATTCCGAAGGCTTTCTATCCCTTTCAGAGACTTCAGATCAATTATATACAACCTCCTAAATGTGGTACCTACGAGTATGTGTTAGTAGGAAAAGCTACTGCCAAAAATACAGCAAAGACATTAATCTCAGAAGTCATCTGTAGATATGGTATACCTGAAGTTATTGAATCAGATAGAGGTACAACCTTTACAGGAGAGATAATGAAGCATGTAATGAAGGACTTGGGAGTATCACAAGCTTTTCAGACTCCTTATAGGCCACCAGCAGGTGGGAGGGTAGAAAGGCTTAATGGTGACATTAAATTAAAACTACAGAAAATGATGCAAGAAACCAAAAAGACGTGGTTAGAATATTTACCAATAGTTCTGTTTAACATTAGAACTACACTTATGAAAAGACACAGGTTTAACATCACATGAGATACTGTTTGGCACAGCACACAGAACAGGCTGTTACTTTCCATAGCAACTACAGCATGTACGTGGTGATTTGTTGAACTATGTTGCCTTATTACAGAAACAACTAAAATACATGGTGAAGTGTTCTCTTCCATTCCAGACTCTAATTTTGATACAGGTACCGACAGACTGCAATCTGGGGACTGGGTGGTCATGAGAAAGGTCATCAGGTGAAGTCTTGAACCCAGATACAAGGGTCCTTATCAAGTACTGTTGACAACTCCTAAGGCAGTGAAAGTACAGGGAAAAAGACACCTGGATTCACGCATCACACTGCAAAGTCTTCAAATCAGGGGAGTCTTGTTCTGATAAATAGAAATGACTGTCTTATGGTATTGATATGTCTTGCCACAGTCTGCAACAAGAGATTGACAGTGACCGTCGAGAAACCAGAATGAATATTGATGTCCTATTCATTAGTGGGACATATTTGTTAATGGATCTTATTCCATTAAGAAAGCAATGAATATTTTGATTCATCCATTGATACTAATTCTTCTTGTACTAACTATAATGATTATATGTAACTGCTACTTAACATGTAATACAAAAAAGCTTTTGAATAGATATCAGCAAAGTATTCCCCTCTATGCACCTAGATAAAACATTAAATAGGGAAAGAAAAGTTATGGTGATAAAGTACCAGAGATATGTGCTTAATGAATTCTTGTTCTACCCATATGGGGTTCTTATGATACCATATGGCGTAAATGTAGGTACTAACTGTCTTCTGCTGAGTATCGCCATGACTGATAGGTAGAAGTTAATAGTTGATATTTAATCAAAGAGGGGAATGTTAGAGTGGAATTGTATGATTATTGATTTAATATCTATCATGTGCTAAGCTTTAGAAGCTAATATGTTATGCTATAACTTTAAGAGAAATTAGCAGATATTATGTTCAGTTTAAAAGACAAATTATTCAAGGTTGTGAAACTACATAGCAGGATGTTCCCATCAACAGAAATAGACCAAGGGCATGTAGTAACGTTCTTCATAGATAAAACCCAAGGACTCAAAGCTGGGGGCAGCACAAGAATATTGGCAGAAAGCCTGGAAAGAGATAAAGCATAAAGAAGAAAGAATTGTTTGAACTTTGATGGAAAACTGCAATATATATAATTGTTGATTGACTTTCTTTCATAATTTTACTGTCTTATAATTGGTTGTTCAGCATCTATACCCCTAGACTTACATGTATAAAAATAGACGCTGAAGCGGTCTCACATTGTAACAGAATAAAAGCTGCTCAGCATTATATCATACAGGTGTTGAGTATTTTCTGTTCACCAGTCGACTGAAAACAAAGAAAGATCTGACTGACATTGAAGGTGATTGATAGAAGTATCGGTGAACCCCGATACCCCAACAGTGGTGGTTGAGGCCAATTGGCAGCTTCCTCCATGGGTGCTGAAAGAAATCAGAAAATAAACATTACATACATGTATACCTATTTGATCAAACAGACAGGATTTACTAGAGATGTGTACTGTTACATTACTTTCAAATGTTAGGCCTCTGGCAACAAAACCAGTTGGACGCACATTAGACTTTGAGAAGGCATTTGGATCAATGTACTACATTCTGGTGAGCCACAGGGAGAGGGCCATGGACAGGGTTGTCTTATCCATCATTATCGGTCCCAGGGCAAAGCACTACCATGGGCCACTACCTACACAATCACTTACAGGTATTCTAACAAATTTGGTTGATATTTGAAGTTATAAACAATTCATTAATATACTGACAAATTGACCAGGCTAGCGGCCAGTTTTTTTGGGTCCTGCCCTGCGTGGCCATGTGTTAAGATGGCTCTGGCTGTGGTTTGAGTGTTTAATGATCCTAAAATTGAAAGGCAGATATTAACTGTTAAACCTGTGGCATATAAGGCACCATGTAATCAACATGTGTCACAGCAGGGATAATGTACAAGTATAATGCACATCTCAATCTTATATAATTATGTCCATCACTTATCGCAAATACTTACAATCTTCCAACTCCACTGCCTCTTGGCTGCCGGATGTGGAGTCCTCAAATAGCTGTGGCTCCGGGTCAGCCTGCTCCTCCTCCACCGCTGCCACTGCTGCTGCCACTGGCACCGGCAGTGGCGCCACATCCTCCTCCTGCTCCTCCACTGCTCCTCCACTACCACTGCCACCGGCACCCCCACCACCTCCTCCTGCTCCTCCTGATGCTGCTGCTCCTCCTGCTCCTCCTGCTCCTCCTCCTCCTCCTGCTCCTGCTCCTCCTCCTCCTGCTCCTCCTCCTCTTCCGCCGCTGCCTGCACCTCCACCACTGCCTGGCGGCATTGCCGGCGTTCCCAGCGTGCCCGGTCTGTTGTAAAAAAGGAATTAAAAAAAAAAAAACATGTTGACACAATCAACAGCTGAAAAAAATAATAGTATTCTGACAATCAGGTGATCATACATGTTTCATAAAATTTCCATTGCCAGCAGATAGAAATATTAGCTACTAACAAAGCAAGGAGCTAAACATGATTAACACAAAGCATTTTACATGACCTATCTCAATTTTTTGAATTTTCCTTAGAGATGTGGAATTTGTCAGTGGCCTAGTGGTCAGCACTTTGCTCTCACAGCACTGGGGTCAGGAGTTCAAGTCCCTGATTATTGTTTCATATGTGTGGATTTTAGCGGCTTGCTCCATATTTGCATGTGTTGTCTACCACACTCCCCAAACATACTACTGGCCGCCTAATTTGGTTTTTGTAGAAATTGGCAGTAGTATGTTAGTTCATGTTGGTGAATTTAAGTCTGCAAACTCCCATGGGGCTGGCAATGATGTCAATTAGTTCTCTCTTTACAGGACCACTGAATTAGTGGATGGCTCTCAAAATTTATTTATGTTGCGTATACTTTGGAATTCACCCTTTGTTGGGACTACCTCACAGTCTAAATAGACAGGTAAATAATGATTGATTAGCTATATGTAGTACACTCTGTAATCTGTTTTCTTCTTATGGTATATAGTAAAAAATTGTCAAAACACTAAGTTATTTGGTATTTGAAACATGCCTTTTAAATGTTTGCACACTAATTACAACACATCTGCCACTCCAAAATGCTTTTTACTGTTAGACCAGCAAGTTACAGCACTAGGGTCAAGAGTTAGAATGCCTGATTACAAAAACCACCCTTAATGTTCAGATTTGTCACACAAAAATATTTAGTAGGTCAGTAAATTGTCAGCAGACAAATGTAGGAAACAGGAGGCAAAGCATTTTGGGTGCACTGGAAGGGGCATGACCTTTATAGTGTGCTTGCACATTGTTATGTAAGCCATGTCAGGTGATTAGGGTGAACATATTTACAAACATATAGCAAATATATATGTGTACACGTATTTTTGCCGAATAATAGAGAACTCACTTCTTATAATCTCCTGGCGGATTTCGGCAAGGAGCCTGGGCTGACGGCGCCGGAGATCGCTCCAGCGCCTCTGGAGCTGGATGAAGCTCCTGCGTATTTGGTACCGTAGGCGGAGGAGTCTGCGGACCCTTTCATAGGCCCGCAGTTTGATCTCATTGCTAACAGAGTGCCCTGAGGGCACGTTATCCATGGCCTCTGTGAGGACACGGAGCTCACGCCTAGAAAATGTGCTGGCCCTCATTTTAGTTCTCCAAAAACACCTCTGCAGTATTCTGCGGTCTGATTGGTTCTCAGAGCACGTATGGGCGAGCTAACGTCACTTGCAGATCTTTCTGACACCTGTGTGTAATGGTTGCCTCTCCCACCAAGAACATGGCGCCCACCTGCAATGAGACGATAACTCTGTGCTCTGCAATTAGGAAGAAAAGTGTACACCTGGCTTATTAATCCAAACCTCCATTTAAACCCACCTGTGCTTTGCTTTATTGCCTGTTCATTCGCTTTTTTGGCTGGATAGATCATAATCAAGATTTGATTATATTTGGATGCTTTGCCTAAGAAGCAAACAACAAACAGTAAGTACAAAACTAAATCAGAGATTGTAATATTTCAAAATTGTTTGTATCTCCTAATGTAGGCTTGTGTTTGCTATGAAATATGTGTGTCCGAGCTGTAATTAAACTGCTATATAAATGGGCCTTGCCGTCACATTTAACATGGAAAGAATGCAATAGTAGCCTACAGTATGCTAAGTTCTTTTACCTTATCCATATTAAACGCACTAATAAATAGCCGATAGCATTGATGGACACATGGCTCCAAATGTATACACTTATTTTGCCGCATACCTAACAAATTGCATTTGGACTACACACTTAAGTGTGTTGCTGGCTGATTTGTACCCAAAGACTAATATTTTTAACACAATATAGGGTTTCCCACTCTGCAACTCTTGGTGTGATATCCTTCATTTTGGTGTGTTGATAACCTGTCAACCAATGTTATGCTTTTAAAAGTGACGA
This sequence comes from Mixophyes fleayi, assembly GCF_038048845.1. Classification (NCBI taxonomy): domain Eukaryota; kingdom Metazoa; phylum Chordata; class Amphibia; order Anura; family Limnodynastidae; genus Mixophyes; species Mixophyes fleayi. Next base: position 27,552,880 of record NC_134405.1, on the reverse strand, counting down.
GTGGTAGTAGTAGTAGGATAATGTGGCAATAGTATGTGTCGAATATGTCTGTCAAAATGCAGTGGACAAACTCAATGCTCGTTAAATAGACAAGCCACAATTTTTATTATAATAAGGGCCATGTGTTTTATACATAGTTAGAAGTTTGTGAAAAGCTACCTTATTTAGGGGGTGGATGCCCTTAGAATCTGTATTTGCACCTGACTGTTTGCATTGCCTATAAAGATACTACTTATCTTTCAAATAGGAATATGTTTGATGCTGGGCCAAGTGGTGAGCAGGCACCAGGTCTGCCAAGTAGGTGTAAGAACAATTTTAATGAGCAGGAGCTCAAAGTCCTGGTAGACGAAGTGCTAAAGAGGTTTCACAGTAACCAGCGCCCAATCACAGGACACGAGCGCCAAACTCATTGGCACCAAATTACCCACCTCATTAATGACGTCTCCATATGTGCATACAAAGGTTGAAGTACAGAAAAGGTAGTAATCCTAATTTGAAAGAATAGCCCTATTTAACTTGTCTGACTGTGTCTAGTTAGAAAATAATATATATAGATATCGATATAGATAAATATGGATATTGTGACATAGTAGTATTAGGCAACTGTGAGGTGAAACCACCTTGTGTCTCGAAAGCATTTGTTGATCAGGGCCTTTGTTTAAAGAAACTAACAGCATGGGCCTTGGTCACATTTACATAATATGTTTCCCACATTATCCACGCTTGAAAAGGCCAAAATCTGTATTTGCGTATGTGTAGTAGAAATTGGTGTGATTTGCCAACGTGCAATGTTTTCTTTTAAATTGTGTCTTATTTGGATTTAAAGCTGCTATGGGAGGCAATAATGTTTGTCTATTCCACAGATGGGCAGACTATAAAGCACGGCTGAAATTGAAACTTTCAAAACTCCATAGGCATGCAGTAGGAACTGGTGGTGGTCATCCACTAGATATTCAATTAACACCCCTAGAGGAGCGTGCAAGAGCAGCAATTGGTCTGGTGGAGATTGTTGGGGGGGGGGGGCGACATAGACACTGGCTATAGCCCATCCCGAACAGGAGAGGCCGCTGCACTGGGTACATGATGAGTTTGCTTAGTTAATGTCTGTAAAGGTTTCTATCTGTCTGAGCAAATGTGTAAACTATCAGGATGTGTCTGAAAGATAACTTTGATTGCACAATGTCTTAGCCTATCAGATTGGAGGAAATGTAATGTAGACACTGAAGAAAAAATGTCTCTATATGTATAGTTTTGTGCGTAAGTAAAACACAATATGTGGTAATGTCTGCTTTTGGTGACTGTGAAGGGCTGCAAGCACATTAAATGTCATTTCAGACTTGACCAATGCTACATCAGGCGTACCTCAATATGTGTAAAAATAACATTATTGTACCGTAAATGTTTTTATTGAATATCTTAGTGTTTGTATTTATTCTCTCTACAGATTCTGAGCAGCAGCCCGCTGCACCCGTCGCAGAAGTTGCCCGTGATGTGGAGGTGGCTCCGGAGGATCCAGCTGGACATGTATGGCGGCAGTCACTCTCACTCGCATCACAAAGACTTCAAAACGCCACTGAAGCACAGAATGTTCACCTAATAGCGAGCACTGTCTAACACACTGATCAAGAATTTACCAGTCTGAATAGCACACTCTCCACACTCTCCACTTTCATGAGCACACACACCTCTTTAATGAGCACACACACCACCCAAATGGATACGTTAAATACCACATTGTCAAATATCGCAACACTCCTGGGTGATTTCTTGCATGCCCACTCCCAACGCACCTCTGGCACATTCCCTTCACCCAGTTCTGATTATTTGTTCACCAGCCCCCATACCCAGTTGGCTGGCGGCTCAAACCTCCCTATTGTGTCTGACTCCTCCCTCCCTGTTTCTGGTACGTCCACCATCCCTGTTGTGTCTGACTCCTCCCTCCCTGTTTCTGGTACGTCCACCACCCCTGTTGTGTCTGACTCCTCCCTCCTTAACCCAAGCCTATGTCGTCTTATGTGTTTGGCATTTGCCCGTGGCTTTGCACCCCCCCTGTCGTGGTCCCTTCCCAATCCCCTGTTGTAGTCCCTTTCCAATCCCCTGTCGTGGTCCCGTCCCAATCCCCTGTCGTGGTCCCTTCACAATCCCCTGTCGCGGTCCCTTCCCAATCCCCTGTCGCGGTCCCTTCCCAATCCCCTGTCCATGAGCCTGCACCTTCACATCGTTGGACACAATCCGTTTCCCGTGCAGGTTTGGCTGGATCCTCTGACTCCTCTACATCACGGGTGACAAGAAGTAGGAGTCGGACACAGTCCAGTCCCACACCATATAAAAAGCCGGAAAAAAAATGATTTTGCTTTTTGGAATTAAACCTTATCCTTTAATATATTGAATCCAAAATATGTATTTTTGTGTAACAATTAGAGTGTTATTTATTAATGAAATTATGTGTTTCTTAATTTGCTATTGCATAATCTATTATGGTTTCTTTAAAGCAATACTTGTTATCAAGTCTAAGCAAAGTATTATCTCAGAACACTGAGTCATTAAGGTTCTTTAAGGAATAAGGATCTAATTTCAGTGCGGTGTCCAAAAGGAAGGGCCAGATTGATTAAGGGTCATAAATGAAGAGGATCCTTATTACAATAATCTGGGAGAAACCATGTAAGAATGCAAGGGGGAGTAAATTAGGAAACGGTTTATTGCAAAAGTTAAATACTGTCTGTATCCGAATATAGCGCACCAATACTTGTTAGCTTATTTGAACACTGAAATGTTAAGTTCATCTAGGACCTCTCCTACCCCCAAGCACAAACTGCAAGGTTTTTTTTTTTTTTAACATACCCCTACAATGCCACATGGTTTTGCCTGACTTAGTTACTTTGCCGTAACTTTGCTGAATGAATCAGGCCCATGGTTTGGTCAAGAAGACTTAAATAACAAGTTTATCAAGGTAAGCTTCTGAATGAATTTGCTTCAGTGTTTCTTTCTTTGTGTGAGTAAATGTTTTAAAAACAAGCGTGCAACTACTACAATGCCTCTTTATAGGTTGGCAAAATCATCCTGTAAAGGAAGTATTGCATTTGTAAACTGTAACCTGACACAAAGGAGCCAACAAAAACAGGTCCTAATGGCACCTAAATACTCCTAACAATTTTTGACATAATGTCACAGGGGAAGTATTGTTAACTACTAATCAGAACCTTCCAGAATGATGATTTTGTCTAAATATCTAATAAGGGGTTTGCCTTTAAGAATAGTGCTAATGCACAGTGTGTGGTACACCGATCACCCTTTAGCATAATGCGTGTTTAAATGTTACTTAGTGTCCTTATTGCACTAAGCACACATAGTTAGTGACTCAAATTGGGATTTTAGGCGCACTCACCACATCCACCTGCTGTCATATCATGGCTACCTGGGTCCCTTCTGGTCGTCTGCAACATTCCCGTCCTCCACACCTTCATTTGAAAACAAACACACACTGTTTGTTCTGCTGCATGGGTGCGGCCATCTTGGATGCAGTCAGGTGATCATTCCCGACCAACCAGAATCACCAGCTCTGAAATTATTAACTGATCAGCCAATAGTTGTTTTGGACACCCTATTTAAATCTGCTGCTGTGATCTGTTCATTGGCCGAACAACACACTTCTCTCCAGAGGATAGGTCTTGGCTCCAGTGTTCTGGCCTACATTACAAAAGCAGAGTTTATGACCACATTAGCAGACTGGTCATTCCCCTGCTATATTTGCCAATCATCAAGAACATGAGCAGGAAGATGATCCAGTCTGCTAGGTTCTTATTCAGTCCTGCTCCAGCTAGTCCCAAATCAGATCAAGAAATACAGATGACCGTGACATTTTTACACTATATAAGGGTGTATGTAGTCTTGTGTGAGCTGCTTGCTGTGTGCCTGGCTAATTATGTAAGAAGGACATTAAAAACATGGCAGTTTGATTATGGTTTACTCGGCCAAATCAACATACCCTCTAATCCAATTAAGCACCACATTATCTACATCACCTAATGATGGATATCCAATAGGTAGTTTGTCACCCAAATTGCTTGATACAGTCGTTATTTTACTAAACTCTATGGTCTGATTCCACAATTGCATGACAGTTCAATACAATTTGGAAGGCTTAATACCTTATTTTTCAAAACTGACCTTATAGTTTATTTACTTATGAACACTGAGTCATTCATTGCTATACTGGTCACGACACTAGGTTTTTGCTCCCTTCCAGTTGTGGATTCAATTTAAACAAGGCCAAGCTAATTGACATCACGTGCAAATTATCATAATGAGTCGTTTGGTATGTTGAGAGTTCGTGCAAATACAGACACAGGTACCCATTGCACATGATCCCTGGGCATGAATGATTAAGGATGTTTAAAGATTTGTATCCTTATTTCAGTGTCCTGGACAAAACCATGTAACAATGCAAGAGGTGCAAATGAGACTTCACATTTACTAGCATGTTTACACAGTCATAGCTTCAATTCTGGCCCAAACTAACACAATTTTCTATTTACACACACACTGACATATCATTTGAAGTCAAACCCAGCTGGAATCAGTGGCGGATCCAGGGGGGGGGGGGCGATCGGGGCGATCGCCCCCCCTACCAGGGGCTTGCTGCCGACAGCTGCACACTGTGCAGGTCCGTTCAGCAGTGACAGTATGCTGCCCGGCTGCTCTGATTGTGTTTTAAACACAATCAGAGCAGCGGGACAGCACACTTTCACTGCTGAACGGACCTGCACATACTGTGCAGCCGCCGGCAGCCTTAGGACACAGAAAGCGGGCGGGGCCTAAATCGCCCCCCCCTAAAATCGCCCGGGGTAGGACAAATGTCTGGGTCCGCCCCTGGCTGGAATGTGCCTTTTGTCAATATGTTATATTTACAGAGGGAAATCTAACAGAAATTTGGATTGTCTAAAAATTACACATTTATACACCGCCCAAAAATTTGAAACAGACAATTTCAGGGGCACCAAACATGTCAAGTGACTGGTGGCAAACAATCTGTGTCATCAGACTAATGAAACTAGTGCTAATTTGGGATAAGTGTGTTGGCCGTAAACTCACATTTCGCAGACTGGAGCAATTAACAAACTAGGTGAAGTATTACTTATCCCAACAATGAAACATTGTAAATACACCATGAAAAGGGTGTATACTGGATTATTTGCTGTTCCAAAGGTGGGTTACACATACTGTTAATCTGCCCTTGTAGCAAGACTACACTAGCTTAGGACACTAACGCATTTCCCATCATTGTTAATGTTGGGTTTGTGTCTGCCATGTGGGTGTTGGGCCTCTTTGAAACAAAGTGCCACTAGCACAGGCGAAAGATTGTTATCCTGTTTGGCCAAGGGCCAAAAGTTGGTAGTGTGGGACGTAACGCCGGTTACATTTTAGTATTATTTGTATGCGTTACACATTTTAAAATGCCTATTTTGCTATGCACATACCATGTTCCCTCTAAATGCTGAAAGTGTACACGAAATTAACTACTAAACAACCAAACACACATACAAACCTACTAACGAAACTCATTTTCTATATCTGAACATTAACACCATAGAGTGTGTTTGTAGGCTATGGTGTGTCTGTGGCAAAGGACAAAAGAACCACACATAATAATATTATATTTACCAAGTATACCTGTTCCACAATAGTTAGGAAAGCAATACATATGGATTTATGTGTATTCAAAAAGAAATCACTGCACTATAGTAATGGTACAAAATGGCATGACAACAGATTGCTGAGTCATTTCCAGGATAAGATATATTTATTACATATATGAATCCAAACGTGCTAACACAAAAATAGCAAAGAAGTTAATGGTCTGTGTGTGTCCAAGTTCCTTGAATGAAGAGATGACAATATGGCCAGACTGAAGAGAGACATAAGCAGGCTTGGAGCTCTGGAGAAATACTTCAACATGTAGTGAGACACGAATTGCACCACTCCAAAATCCACGCCAACGCACCCTGTTGAATGGAAATCAAGCATTTAATATTGCAATATTAGCTCCCAAATAACTTGCATTTAGGTATCTATTCGATGACTTGCTAATCAATAATTTTAGCACTGTATTGAAATGTGTAAAAAAGCAGGTAATACTCTACACAATAGTGTCAAATAATGGCTTGTGTGTTTGAGCTATATCTTTGAATCTGATTGTACTTTTTGACATGATTACAAACCACAAAACCATAGGTAACATAGCTAGCATATGTTTGGTTTGCACACCCACACATTCCAGGCTTAGTAACGACATTATTGTATGGAGCACACTCACTTGACAGACACATTTTAGTGCTGATAACACTATATGACTTACATTTGTCAACACCCTTCACCATGGCAACATCCACCAACTCATAAGGAAACTGCAATGACCCAAAGGCCAGCACTCCAGGCCAAGTGTAATATACAGCCTGTAGATTTAAGAAAAAACAAACAAAGTGTGAAAAAAGACTACTACAACACACTATATGTGCCAAACAATAACCTATAAACCTGACATGGTTAAATGACCAGAGTTAGGGTACATTTAAAAAGTCACAATTTAGCAAACACATTATGACACTAGGGGACATCTACATACTAGAGCATTAGTGCCTTTTGTGACTTAGCTAATACAACCATCAAGTGTGTAAAGTCTGGACTGTGCAAACTGTAGCAAACATTCAAACCAAAAATCATTAATGTTGCGACATTAGGCTGTAGATGAAATCTAACACACTAAGGTGCATTTAGCAAAAGACATTGAGGCAAAAAGTAGAGGCATGAAAATATACTTTCTACACACATTGTAAAAGTTAAATACAGGTTGCCATGTTTTTTTAAAAAAAATTATTACACATATTAGACATTTCACTATCACACCAGTCCATGTCTATTCATATTGACATTTGAATTTACGATACCTTATATAATTTAACCTTAAATAAGCTTGCAGATGATTTGACCAAGCAGCTTTGAAATGTGAAGTTAAAAAAAAATGCAAACAGATACATTACCTCAAAAATAACGACCCACAACATAGCTCCTGAAGTTGGAGCCACGCACTGCTTCACGAGGGGGGTGTAGTAGATCTTGCTCCTCCACCTCCTCCTCCTTCGCCTCCTCCTCCTCCTCCTCCGCCTCCTCCTCCGCCTCGTCCACCCCAGCAACCTCATCCATGACCCCTGGTGCCCCACTCCTGATGGCAATATTATGGAACACCGCACACAGAGCGATGATCCTACACACCTTCCTCGGCTCATACATCAGGGCACCACCAGACCGGTCCAGGCATCTAAATCGAGCCTTCAGAAGTCCAAAGGCCCTTTCTATGACCGATCTGGTGGCCCTATGAGCTGAGTTATAGGCCTCCTTCTTCTCTGTGTGTGGGTTCAATATAGGAGTGAGGAGCCAAGGGCAGGAGGGATACGCATTGTCTCCTATGTAGGAAGAGAGGAAAGAAAAAAGAAAAAAAAAAATTAATACCTTTTAAGAGTACAACTATACGTGAAAAAAATGTAATGCTATCATTCTAATATATGAGGCTAAACTACATTCTAGCCCAAATAGTAAGGTTACAAAGTCTTAATACTGTATAATTAGCATCCTAAGAAAACTAGCCATGTCTATTAATGCCTCTAAAACAAAGGTAAATCCACATTAGAGATTGGCAAAGTACACCTAACTAATAATTACACACCTGCCGGAGTCCATTATTCACAGGACACATACCTTTTACTAATAGGTGACTTTCAGTTATACGCCTACATTAGCATTATATCTCTTACTATTCAAAACATTGATACAATCACTCTATAGTAGCGCAATCTATAAATACAAGGCACATGCACTATCTTACACATTGTGTAACAGTAACATCTCATGTACTATATTATACTTTAACAATCTATGTCTGCCATACAATATTACTAAAAATTTATAGTTGAGGGAACCATTATTTGCACATAATTACCAAGAAGCCACGCATCTCCATGTGATCTGACACCCCCTTGCCTCTGTTGCAATCTAGGCCACAACCATGAGTTACGAAACGCATAGAAGTCATGGGTACTACCAGGCTATTTCGCAACCAGGTTTCGAAACAGGAGAGACGGGTCACATATGGCCTGAACGTTTATTGAGTGAAAATGCTTCCGGTTCATGTAAACCGAAGCATCTCCACTCAACGGCACCAGTGCCACATGCGTCCCATCTACAGCCCTTATAACGTGCGGAAAGCCAGCTATGGTGGCAAACTGCTGCTTGATCCGCACAAGAGACTCCTCTTCGAGTGGCAGATGGATAAACTGCCGGAGCCGTGACTGAAATGCCCTCAGGACAACCTCCAGCACACGGCTGAAGGTCACCTGGGACATTCCTGCCGCGACCCCGACAGTGAACTGGAATGAACCAGTAGCACAGAAGTGCAGTACCGCCACAAGTTTGGTCAAAGGCGGTACTGCTGTCGGGATGACGCTCTTTGGCTCAAGGTCACGCTCCACAATGCGCAGGGTGTCCAAGATCACATGTGGAGGAAGCCGATAGCGACAGACAACCTCCGCATCTGACATCCCAAAGAGGCTGACACGTGGCCTGAAGATGCGCTCCCTCGGATGGCGACGTTAGTGTAGTTGCTGGTTAGGACGGGGCACAGGAGCAGGCCCCTCGTGATGCATAATGTACTCCAACTCCAGGAGTGCCTGTATGTGTTTCAAAAGGAAGAGGTCACAAACCAGCACCTACGTGAAACGTTTAGACTTTGCATTGTCTGACTTTGCCACAAATGACACAACCAATACTTACAATGATGTCGTTATTCATGCTTTCACTTAATGGTGTAAAAGGACAGTCCATAAGTAGATGAAAGTAATGTGGAAGGCGAGTTTGTTATTAAAAAAAATAAAATAAATTAGAACCACATTTAGAGAAACAAACCATATTCATTGTCCAAACACCATCTAGTCATATAGAACCACCACCAAAGTGCTTGCAAACGTGATACTTACCATCGCCATAGACCCTTTCACAAATCACATTACTTATATTCAACCTTATGTGACGTACAAATGTGAAGGGAGTGAAACACTAAATACAGAGTGTTAATGTGTCTTTCAGGTAGGGACAAAAAACACCACTTCAAAAAAAGTGATTAGAGGAAAAAAAAAACACAAAAAAAAGCCTGCCCATTCTTACTGCAAGGTGTTTTAACAAGGGGTATGTAATAAACAATTTCTGGTTTCTACTTACCACACAGACAGACAATATTTTGTCTATAAATGGCACTGTTCCGAAACAAATATTATTGGGCGAAAATCACCATACAGATCCTATATCTGTGGGGGAGGGTCAACAGGTAACAAATAAAGTAAGGAAAAGGGATTATATTGATTAGTTTCAGTACTTTCTAGAGGTCTCTATGCAGGGCTGCATCTAAGTATACACAGTGGGCTAAAGAGTCAAACTCTGCAGCTAAGCAAACACTTTTCCACTAACCTTCTACATTAAAACCACTAGTACAGTACATTAAGGCCTTTCAGCACCAATTTTGAATTCTAGCTCACCAACACCTAGCTAAATAAGAAACATACTGAGGGCTGAGCAAGGTACAGCAGTAAACAGCAGATGAAAAAACATTAGACCATCTACGGTCTACTTACCCAGAACTATGAAACTCCCAACAACACAGAAGTGCAAGCAAGGTATTTTTAACTACCACTGTAATTAGTTAATTATATGCCGGTGAGTACGCCGGAGAGTATGCCAGACAGAAGTCATAAAGAACACACAGGTGCGTACAAATTAAATAAGTGTGTTTTAGCCTTAAAGTCACCTGCCAAGTTAGCAAAGTAGATTCAATGTACGGTAAGTCGAGATTTAACCTATTATTACAGATGTTATTCATGCGCTTAGGTGTTATTGCTGTGGCAATATTAAGGTAAAAAGAGTTTTTACTATAATTATATTCCGTAGAAATCATTTACATGTATTAAATTAACATGTGCAAGCTTTATATGTGTAGTGGTTATGTATTCCACCCACCAATGCTAAGTGCAGGAGTTCGAACCCGAAGCACTAAGCGATTTATGAGCCTCCATTAAGAGTACTCACTAAAGTATAACATTTTCAAAAATATGCAAATGCTTGTAACATATCGCAAGATACGCAACGCACTCACAAATTATTATTTTTTCCTTTTTTGGGGGTGAAGTCTTTCAAGCTCCTGCTGCTTTAGTCAAACAATTATTTTTCGTTATGTGTGTTTGTATGTAGGGTTATAAATTTAATAGAACATTATCCGTCATGCCGTTCATAATAAATGCAACCTGACAGATTTGTCAGGCCTAAGACAGCGATTCAGCTGACCGAAATAGTTAATGTGCAGTTTGGTGTGGGTGTTTCAATCAGAAGTATACTTTAGTGGATAAAGAAATGACCTTGCAATGATAAGGTAATGAGTTTGAGCCCCGAATGATGCGTGTCTGTGGCTAACCTTTGTTTTTTAGTGTATTTATTCCAATCTGTGACTTATCTAGGAGTGCTTTAGTATATGGTTTGGTGTGTAATCTGCCTCTATGTCATGTTGAACAGTGTGATCACTTACAACACAGCAAAGCAGTTGTTGCCAAAAACTGTATTGCAAAGACATAGGAAATCTGTACTGGCAAAAGTAGAAAAAGCTAAGTGAAAAAAAATAAAATTGGATAACAATATGAATATACTTTTGTTTTCTAATAATCAACATGGATATACTTCAATATGCATACATTTTTACTCTGCATGTACCAATTATTTCAGTGTATAATATTTGTAGGTCTTTTGACTTTTTACCATGTTTTAAGGAAACCAACTTATGATAGAAGTTGCTGGTCATCTTTCATTGTTATTCTATTCTGTTGAAGCACAGGCAGCACAGTTTAAGATGAGCAGATTCATTGTTTACCCTTGTGAATTCAATTCTGACTATAATGTGTTTTTTCTTTTCTTTTTTTGGTCTAATTCTGCGCCAAGGGATTATCTATTAAATTAAGGTAATTTTACATTACTTCCCTCTACCAGCCCCCAAATAATATTACTAGCCCTCCCACCTCAGCATTACAACACACTACCACACAAGCCCCCACATAAAAATACTACAACCCCTAACCATCCCTCACATAACAATAATACACCCCCACATAACATTAATACATATGGGTAGGAGAAGGAAGAGACAGGAAGAGGAATGAAAAGGAGGAATGGAACCATACTTATTAAAACTAATTCAGTGGTAATAAAAAATTGTACTAATGTCCTGAAACTACCAACTTGGCCTGATAGAGAGAACAATGGTAACAGGTTCATCATTTACTGTAATATTATTTATTAGGTTTGTTATAAGCTTTATTTTATAGTAGTAAAACGCTTTTAAAAAACAAGTATATAATAACCAAATAGTTATGAAACATTCCATTCACGATAATTTTATTTGAATCCTCTAAAAAAAAGCCCCCCCCCCCACAAAGGTCAAAGAACAAACATTGTTAAGATAACAGCGTTTATATTAATATATGTTTTACCTAACTATTATCATATGACCAACTAATGTCCATACCAAAATACAAGATGGTAGCATTTGTTTGGTGACTAAAAAGTGTCTTGTCTCTCATTGTGGACATATGTAAGACAACATAAGGTCCACCTCATTCCTTACAACTGGTGGACCTGGGTGCATGTCGTCAGGAAGATAGTGGCAGGATGTCATGTCCCAGGCATCCACGATAGTGACAGCCATTCCCTTGAAGGCCGCCCTCAGTAAGATGTCCAGCTGAAGAGACAACCAGTCACTGCTATGAATTAATTTGTCACCTGTGTTAGCTGATTTAATTATCACAGTTGTCTGAGGGCTACGGAAAAGTAAAGATGCAATTGCCCGACGAACCCGGTCCAACCTTTCTAAATAGACCCTCACAGGGTAGTTGGTGAAGTGGGCCCACAGGGTCAGTACAACAATAGTATGAGGTCCACCACCAATTCCAGCTAAGTGGACTGACTCATAGTGCAGGTCAGAAATCAGAGTCTTGGAGGTTCTCAAGGGAAGTCCATGGGACCTATATCGCATGGCCAGACCAGCATTAGCATCCACTGCTAGCAGAGGCCCTGGATAGTAATTTGTATGCAAGTCTATCCTCTTGAGACCTACGGAGCAAAGAAAAAATAACTATTGTTACCTGACCATCATCATATTATAACTATAACAATTATATTATAACTATTTCAACTCTCATTAATGAATTCTACAACAATTTTACAGCCTTCCAAAATTGGCTGTAAAATTATTTACCTGGGTGGTGGTGGCAATTTCATTACCTCAATATAAAATAAATAGATTTGACTAAATTGTTTCAAGAAATAGAATGTGCAGCTATAATTATTAAAGGACAATATTATTTTATATGTCCATCGAAAGTTGCACATGCGGTTTCAATTTTTAATTATGTAATTAATTTGATCAACATCTTTATCCTGGTAATCAAGTGTGCTCCAAGCCATGATACATAATTAAGGGGAAACTATAACATAAGACTTTGTTTACACAAGCAATGATGTAATTTGTAAGGTTGAGCTATCAGCATAAGTACTGAAATGCTTAAGACTTTCTGAACAGTTGTCACCACCTCCTACTATGTGTGTCTAATTCTTAGGGGTAAACTTATCAAGCCTCGGATTTGAAAAAGTGGAGATGTTGCCTATAGCAACCAATCAGTTTCTAGCTATCAGTTTGTAGACTGTTCTGAATAAGTGATAACTAAAATCTGATTGGTTGCTATAGGCAATATCTCCACTTTTTCAAACCCGCAGCTTGATAAATTTCCCCTTTAGTGTTTGCATTCCAAGCCATGCTAAACATGCAAGATTGGACGGGGACTGCTTCTATCTAGAGGTTTTTAACTAAGCAATCTGTATTTGGGACATTGAATAAATGTGGATTGTGAGTAATATGTATTTGAGCAGCAAAAATATCTGTTATGAAACTAGTACAGTTGTCATCGGCAAGATGTTTAGGTGGATCTATTTAAGAAAGATTTCTCACTGTACTGAGGTCTCCAATATAAAATGTAATGGCGGGGTGCTGAGAAGGAGCCAACATAATATTACTCATATAAGACAAAAAGTTCTATTTTAGATTCATCCATTCACAGAACATTCTTCCAGTAGTTTTCTGACTCATCCAGGTGGTCTTTAGCAAACTTTAGGGGGACAGTAATATTCTTCTTATAGAGAAGCAGCTTCCTTGCTGTCATCTCATGGACATTATTCTCGTTCAGTGTTTGCCTTACCTTATTTTTATGACTCAGATGTAGATATGAACACATTTAAGGTCACATTTATGCAGAAATTCAGAAATTTAAAAGGGTTCTCACACATTCTAGCATCTATATCTATTGTAACACTTCTGACACTCTCTGACACTGACACCAGATACAGACAGCTTCTTGCTTCAAATAAAATGGTGCTTTATTGTTTGTATCACAATAAACAGCAATACTTGTCAGGATGACACCAGTAAATGATCCCACATTGTTTACATCTCCTGATGAACCTAATGCTAATTAGACACTTTAGTCTCCTAACTGGACACTGGCCAGCTCTTCTAGCATTGGTCACCTTGCATGGCAGCACAGTATAGATTTAAATTCCATAAACACCTCCCTTTAATCTAATTACCTCAATAGGCCATCTGTGCGAGTTCAGCCTAGGAGTCTTGCTATGTGAATATTTAACCATGTCTGTCAACTTAAGCAGCAACTTCCCCATGACCTCACCTGTCCCAATTGAAGAGATGCGTGGCATATAGGCCTCCTTGCCACATCCCCATCCTTTGTGATGTGGACACCACATCTCTGTAAAAGAGAGCCTCTTTTACTATCTCAAGTGTCCTCTCAACAACGCTCGACAATTAAGAACACTGTTTTGAAACAGCCTGTCCTCTCTCTGTTTCCACTCACAGCCCTTATCTTTCTAAAAGAACGTTTGTGATCCATTTCCAATTGTGTTTGTATTATGACGTTGGGGTAGGTTTACTGGCACAAGCCCTACAAAACCTCCTCACTGCTACGTAGATTCTGGGCCAGTAAAACCTGCGTAAAATCTGTTCCCTTGTTCTCCCTTCCACTAAGTGTCCGCCACCCATCTGAGTGTGCTACTTTTCTCCCTTCCACAGTTGCCATTCAAAACACAAATCACAAATCATTTTTGACAAAATATACTGGTCTACAGCCTGCCGAGTTGGCAGCTCTCGCTATAACACCAACATTTTTTGCCACTTTAAATCCATGTTTTAAAGTCACATCCTTCTTTTGCTCTTGTACAAAGTTTGTCAAAGGCAACAACTCTGGATAATTAGACTATTCTACAATCTCACCAACAGGCAAGGCAGGCACATCCTTGATGTCACCAGCCAATGTTAATTTTGTTTGCTCAGGCTTGCCAAAATGATGAAACTTTTTTGGCAGTTTTGCCATTTCCCCCAGGATAGCATTCTGGGACGGCAAGTCCCAAGACCAAGTTCCACATACTGTGAGTTCCTTGGCAGATCCTTTAAAACTGAGCTTCCGGGGCGTGGTTTGGACGCCATCTCGGGAGGTCGCATGGTGTGTGAGCTCCTGCAAACCGGTGGCCAAATCTATATTTTCAGGGCTTCCCCCTGCCCTAATCACCCCCTTAGTGGCTTCTACGTGGTCCTTATACCCCCGGGACACTTCTGAACCATTTCCGGGCCCCGGATGTCCGTGAACAGCTAGCGGTTGAATTACTGGCCAGCATCGGTGTGCCGCAGCTCCCGGGGTCACTACATCCCTCCGGAATACCACTCACCCTGATAGTCTCCTCCGGTGCCCGCCTGCCTCGCCACCGATTCTCCCGCTGGTCTTTGAGAGCGAGGGAGCTCTGCCAGGAGCCGTGCTGTGTACCCCTGCAAGCCTGACATTAACTGGCGGAGTGCAAGGGTGGGAGCCCAGCTGAAGTACTCCTGAAAGATCCCTGGTGGGTGCTCTCTTGTAGGCGGCCCCCCCTCGAGTCCTCCATCAGCAGAGGCAGACCGGATGTTGGGGCCACCATTATCACCTTCACTTCCGACTAGTTGGGAGCAGAGCCCTCTGGGAGGTGAAAGGAAGGAGGAGAACGTGTATGGAGCCCATGTTCAGGTCAGAATACCACAATCCATTATATTAAGGGGTGTCCTCTCACCCTAGCCAGTTCTGATTCCCTGGACACACTCTGTCTGCTCCGTTTACAAAAGTTATCAGACCAGGGTTCCTACAGCCTCTGTATCGCTGATATCATTGTACCCCTTATAGTGAATCTTTGGCGCCATCTTGTGGTGAAAATTGCAAACTACAAGTGTTATTATTATACAACAAATCCTTGAGAATCTACTTGTAGATAAACCAGCATTACTGAATGCAACCCGGTCGCCTATTATCTCAAGCAGAATACCCTGCTGGAATCCCTTAGACCTTTCCTACAACTGTACCTCCTGACATCCCATCACGTAGAGTTCAGACAGGAACTTATCTATCTTTACAAGGTTCCACATGCCAATGTAGCCCTGATTATGGCCGGCTAACGATCGCCCCCCTGGGGAGGGGACTCGGGGGTCTCCTGATCAGTACCACCCATATGGGTTTCCACTTGTACTCGGGGATGTCGATGTGTATGTAATCATTGTTTAAATGGGGAGAGACAAAAAAAACAACACCCCCACAAACAGCATCTCAAACACCTTCACCGGACCCTGCAGATTCACCTCAATCCACTTCGTCGGCATCATCTATCATCATGTCAGAGAAAGGAGACTTAGGGGAGATTTTAGCCCATCTGAAATCTCTTCCAACTAAAACGGACATTCAAGCCCTAGAGTCTTGGATACAAGAGGCCTTGCAATCACAAATTGCCTCAATCAAGTCGGAACTTTCTCAGATGTCTGAAAAGATTGTTTCCATAGAGGACCACTCAGAAACGGTTGATACACGAATTGACAATCTCCAGAGTATGGTCACTCAACAATTCGGTGAATTTCGTAGAAGATTAGACGACCTCGACAATAGAGGCCGTCGCAACAATCTGAGAATAAGAGGTGTTCCAGAAGATATCCCCCCTCTTGGAATTACGGATGCTCTCACCAAAATATTCAATGAGCTTTTGGAAGCAAACCCAGATAATCAAATTATCTTTGACAGGTCTCACAGAGCGTTACGCCCTAAGAGTTCTCAGACTGACAACCCACGTGACATCATCTGCAGGTTGCATTACTTTTCAGTCAAAGAAGCAATCCTCAGGAAGGCAAGAAGAGTGTCTGGTATAGACTTCAACGGTCACGAAATTCAAATATTTCAGGACTTGTCCTGGTATACATTGCAACAAAGACGGGCTTTAAAACCCCTTACTGATGAACTCAAACAGCGCTCCATCCGGTTCCGATGGGGATTCCCGTTGAGTATCCAGGTTAACCACGAAGGGAAAACAGTGACCCTCCATAGCCACTCGGATGTTGGATCTTTTTGTGAAAATCTGAATCTGCCTAAAATTCAGATTCCTGATTGGGACAATCTAGCTATGGCGCAAATCCCCCTTCCTGCCTCCAATGGAGGAGGTTGGCAGAAGGTCTCAAGGAACAACAGAAGATCTTGCCCAATGGTTCCAGTTGGTTCTCAGAGTGGGACCTGATATCGAAGTTTTGTTTGTTTTGTTACCTCGTTTACTTACCACTGCTACTTGTCTCAGTTTTGGATCATTGATCCTGATTAGGATTGTAT